>NC_134896.1:13720844-13725844 GCF_041734735.1 Babylonia areolata | reverse complement strand
AGAAAAACAACAACAACAACAACAACAAAAAACAATTTACGAATTGAATCAAACACAACCCGCCACCCACTGAAAGTAATGACTTCATTATTTGTCATGAAAGAATATAATCGCTAATAAGTCATCATAAATGAGATATAAGCACAAGAACACATGCCCTCTTCTCTACCGCCCGCTTTCAACAAACACAAATACGTGTGGGTCTCTCTCTCTCTCTCTCTCTCTCTCTGGAACAACATCTTATCTAGTTTCAATGTTCATACAAGTCTCAATGTTTTCAAAAAAAGGTATCATGACTATCTGATGGAAAGCTTTGCTGATTCTATGTAGAAATTATGTATCTGATAGAAAATGTTCCTATTTCTGTCTATGAATTAAAAAATTCATATTATGGTACTGTTCTCAAAGACGTCTTTCTCCCTCCCTCCCTCCCTCCCTCCCTCTGTGTCTCTGTTGGTCTGTCGGTCTGTCTGTCTGTCTTTCTTTGTTTTCTCTACATTTCTTGGCGCATATACGTTATTCTAAAGAGTGTGTTTGCGTTCATGTGTACAATTTCCATGTAGTCCTTTCCATGATTTATAATGGATGTGATCCTTTGATTTTTTTTCTTCCTTTCTCGTTTGATGTTATATGATGTTATTTGCAATTCAATTGTTTATATTTCCCCCAAATTTTCTCCTTTTGGGGGCTGGATAAAAGAAAGCATTGTTGCTTATTCTATTACCCTCATAATAAAATTCATTCACTCTCTCTCTCTCTCTCAACCGTGCATGCAAGCATATAAGTGAAAAAGATATCAACAAATGTGACTCCAACACACAAGCAATATAAATCCCTTTAAAAGTAAAGTGAAGATAAGGAACAAACACAAAAAGTAACGACAAACATTTGCGTGAATCAAAGCACTCAGCAAATATCTTGCAAACATAATATTCTTCCATGTTTGCATGCACACAATTGCAGCAGACAGACGCTGATCAAGGGCTTGGATTTAGTTGTCACTCTATCATAGTATATCATACATCACACAGTGAGCTCTTTAGGCTTGTGGGGCGGTATTTCTAATCATGCTGATTGCTGTCAAAAATTGTATATTGTACTGTACTGTACTGTACTGCACTGTACTGTTCTGCATTGCATTGCATTGCATTGTATTGCATTGCATTGCATTGTGCTGTATTGTATTGTGTCGTACTGTGTTGTATTGCATTGCATTGTATTTCTCTTAATCACAACAGATTTAGCCTCTATCTGTGTGAAATTCGGACTGCTCTACCAAGAGAGAGCGCATCGCTACACTGCATTGCACAGGTTCTCTCGCTTCCTATGCGTTTACGTTACCATTAAGTCAGTCACCACTCCATAAATAATTATATTTGAATGTATTCACTTGTTTGTTTTATTTATCGATTTTGTTTAATCTTATTTGATTTTTTCTTTCACGCAGATGTAGCGTGGCGCATATGGATCAATCCACACGCTTTGACGCCCCTTTGTAACTGGAAATATCCCTTCTCCCTGTGTCTGTCTCTCTGTCACACACACACACACACACACACACACACACACACACACACACACACACACACACACTCTCTCTCTCTCTCTCTCTCTCTGGGGTAGGGGTGGGGAGAGAGTTCTTTAGTTTGTCGCTTTGTATTAGTCTTTTTTCACAAGTTTCTCCATGTGAATTTCAGTGAAATTTGTCGTTGATATCTTTCTTGTTAACGGTTCTGTGTTCATGTGTTCTTTGATGTAGCCCTTCCCCCCCACATCCCTCTTTTTTTCCTTTCTTTTATACCCCAGGGCTGGGTGGAAAGAAAGCATATGTTTTGCTTATCTCATAACCTTGGTAAAATAAAATTTCGTTTCGTTTCGTTTCTATCTCTCTCTCTCTGTCTCTCTTTCACAAATTCTATCTCGCTTTCTCTCTCTCATTATCACACACATATATTTACACACTCTTAACACAAACTTTCACACTCCTCCCCTCCCAACACACACACGAAAACAGTACAGGTTTAAACAGAGTGTACAAATATAAAGCAAGCTGAATACTGAGAAAGTTGGATTTTTGGATGGTATAAACATTAGGTGCTTCTGCATTAAGATGGGAGGAAGCAAAACAGCAAATGGTGTATATGTGTACGACACACGCGCCTGTGTATATGTGTGCGAGGTGTGCGTGCATGTGTGTGCGCGCGCCTACGTGCGCGCGAGTGTGTGCGCGCGTGTGTTGATTTGACTGTATGCATGCGCCTGCAGCACATTTACGCACAAAGCTGTAGCCTTAATTAGAACATTTCAGCAAATCCCGATGCCTCTTTTTGCAGCTGTCATAGTATACATATTCAAAGTCAGCAAAATTACTTTTTCTCTCGTTCATTCGACAGATTTCTCCCTGCCCTCGCTCCCAGCATCAGCGCTCTTCCCCCCCTCCATCTCTGCCCCCGTCGCCTTCCCACCTCCATCCTCCTCATCTTCAGTCTCATCGAAAGGATTCGGTGGTGGTGGTGGTGGTGGTGGTGGTGAAGTACCGCCTCTCTTGTTGGCGGAAGGGGAAGTGGCGTCAGTTTGAGTGGAGATCTCGTGACGGACGGTGATAGAGACATGGCGAGTTTCCTGCGTCGCCTGTTGCTCAGTACGCCTCTGTGTGGTGGTGGTGGTGGTGGTGGAGATCCGTAGACTGGCGAACGACTTGACCAGATAGAGACACGCCAACACCAGGAGGCAGAACCCTGTGAAGGAATAAAAAGATTAAAGTCTAATAAGAAATTTAGTGTGTGTGTGTGTGTGTGTGTGTGTGTGTGTGTGTGTGTGTGTGTGTGTGTGTGTGTGTGTGTGTGTGTGTGTGCCCCCGAGAATTTGTTTTCTATATTTCGTATGTTTCGATGATGATGTATGCTGATGATGCTGGTGATGATGAAGATGCTGTTATAGGGGTCCATTGAGGTACTTAAAGTACTTGACAAGTCTGTCTTCTCATGATGATTATAATAATGTCCTAGGGTCAGCCAGGTTGAGCCATACACACACTCGCAGTGTAGGTAAAAAAATTTGAGGAACAATCCTAAGGAGGCATCTGTCAACCGGATGACCCTCAACCGTGTGGTCCTAGTCTTCCCATTTGAGCCCATAGCACACTCAACTTTGGGTAGGAGCCGGAAACGGACCGAAAACCCCCCAAAACACCGCCCCCCCCCCCCTCCCCAACTTACATCTGATGGGGATCACTCATCAGTCTCTGACGTTAACCATTTCGCCACGGTGACTGCTCTCACACAGAACTTATTATCGGCCTTAGTTCCTTTCACGGATACAACACAGTTTGGAGAATATCTTTCTTATTTGGAAACTTGATTCTGATTTGATTGGAAGCGGGTAGGCTCTTATCTTATGTTCCTAATACCGGATATCGCTTACCCTCGGGCAGTTTGCCTTGCCTCAGGCAGATAATACCCTCAGGTACACATTTACCCAAAGGCACGATGGTCTCTTGATACGGCCCCTGATTGTACTGTGTCCATTCAAAAGCGTCGCTGTAGACTTTGTGATGTTGGCCTAGTTGTTCGTTTAGCGCAGTTGGTATCGTTTGGCGTTTCACATTTTTGTTTCTTTGATACAGAACAACGAAAACGAAAGATATATTATCAAGGTTTGATTAACCCTTCTACTGCCAAACTCGCATTTATGCAGCAGCTAGGTAGAGGACCCATGTCACTGAAGGGTGACCATATCATGGGACTGTTATCCATGAACCTACTGCTATCTATGTTCGGTGGTAGGACAGGCCATATTTTCTACACATGACAGGGGGGATCCACAGCTAGTCTTTGACACCATATTTTCTGTGTTTATAGCACAAGGGAATTTTGTCCTCTAAATTGACTGGTGGTGAAAGGGTTAAACAGCATCGTAGGATGGTGGTTGAGGACAAGCTTTAAATAGAAAGGATCAGGCCTACTGAACCAGGACTCACCCCTCTCACATTGCATCGTTTACTGAACCAAGAATAACTGGACCCCAAGGGCTTTTTTGCCAATAGGTCGTTGAATTAAAATCCCACTTCAAGGCCCACTAGGGCATGACGTTTGTATGTATGCCTACCTGAGCCGGCGCTTTGCGCGTGTTATCTTTCAAATCAAAATTCACTTACACACACACACACACACGCAACACAACAAACACATCACGCGTCTAATAACATTTAATGAAGTGAAAAGACGTTGAATGGAATGAAAGAACACACTGTGAAGTTCTCATAAATGGCAACCTGCATCACCCTCACCTCCCGAAACCCCTCCTCCTCCACGCCTGTTGCTCTCCCCCCACCCCCCTACCCTCACTTACCAGCAAGAAAACCCCAATCACGTGCCAGAACATTGTGAACTCTAATCACCTGCCAGAACATTGTGAACTCTAATCACTCACCTGCCAGAACATTGTGAACTCTAATCACTCACGTGCCAGAACATTGTGAACTCTAATCACTCACCTGCCAGTACATTGTGAACTCTAATCACCTGCCAGAACATTAAGAACTCTAATCACTGACCTGCCAGAACACTGCGAACTCTAATCACTCACCTGCCAGAACATTGTGAACTCTAATCACTCACCTGCCAGAACATTGTGAACTATAACCACTGACCTGCCAGATCATTGTGAACTCTAATCACTCATCTGCCAGAACATGTGAACTCTAATCACTGACCTGCCAGAACATTGTGAACTCTAATCACTCACCTGCCAGAACATTGTGAACTTTAATCACTCACCTGCCAGAACATTGTGAACTCTAATCACTCACCTGCCAGAACATTGTGAACTCTAATCACCTGCCAGAACATTGTGAACTCTAATCACTCACCTGCCAGAACACTGCGAACTCTAATCACTGACCTGCCAGTACATTGTGAACTCTAATCACATGCCAGAACATTGTGAACTCTAATCACTGACCTGCCAGAACATTGTGAACTCTAATCTCACCTGCCAGA
>NC_134896.1:13703244-13708244 GCF_041734735.1 Babylonia areolata | reverse complement strand
TTTCCATAAACGAGATCATTTTGTTTTTGTTTTTTTTCAATTCAACTCCTAAAACTATATTTTCAGTGCAGACAAATGAAATTTCTCACAGTGACGTGCAGCATCGCAGCACAGTACAACGCAACGCACCACAACGCACCACAACGCAACGCACCACAACGCACCACAACGCACCACAACGCAACGCACCACAACGCACCACAACACAACGCACCACAACACAACGCACCACAACGCAACGCACCACAACGCACCACAACGCACCACAACACAACGCACCACAACGCAACGCACCACAACGCACCACAACGCACCACAACACAACGCACCACAACGCACTACAACGCACCGCAACGCAAAGCACCACAACGCACCACAACGCAAAGCACCACAACGCACCACAACGCACCACAACGCAACGCACCACAACGCACCACAACGCAACGCACCACAACGCACCACAACGCACCACAACGCAACGCACCACAACGCAACGCACCACAACGCACCACAACGCACCACAACGCAACGCAACGCACCACAACGCAAAGCACCACAACGCACCACAATGCAAAGCACCACAACGCACCACAATGCAAAGCACCACAATGCAAGGCACCACAACGGCACGCACCACAACGCAAAGCACCACAACGCACCACAACGCACCGCAACGCACCACAATGCAAAGCACCACAACGCACCACAATGCAAAGCACCACAACGCACCACAATGCAAAGCACCACAACGCAAAGCACCACAACGCACCACAACGCAAAGCACCACAACGCACCACAACGCAACGCAACGCACCGCAACGCACCACAATGCAAAGCACCACAACGCAACGCACCACAACGCACCACAACGCAACGAACCACAACGCACCACAATGCAAAGCACCACAACGCAACGCACCACAACGCACCACAACGCAACGCACCACAACGCACCACAACGCAACGCACCACAACGCACCACAACGCACCACAACGCAACGCACCACATAGCACCACAACGCACCGCAACGCACCACAACGCACCGCAACGCACCGCAACGCAAAGCACCACAACGCACCACAACGCAAAGCACCACAACGCACCACAACGCAAAGCACGTAACGCAATGTAATGCAATGTAACGCAATGCAACGCAGTGTAACGCAATGTACTGAACGCAATGCAATGTAACGCAGCACAATACAAAACACTAATAAAAACAACAACAACAAACAAAATAACCACCCACACACTTGACTTTAAAAATATTTCAAATCAGTATTTGTCTCATTTTTTTTTTTACAACTGCTCTGCAAACACAGTCAGAAAAAAAGGTAATATAGTTCACAAAAAAACCCTAAAGACCACTTCGTGAAGCAGGATTGGAAAAAAAAAAATAAAAGAAAAAAAAATCGAGAGATGATTTCAATTATGTAGGGTGATTTGGTCCACCGCTGGTCTGTTATTTTAGAATAAACTGACGGCTATCTTAGGCATGCATTCACCATAACCACATTCAAAAATGCGTTTGAGCCATTTTACTGGTTTATGAAGGATAGCTGTGTACTTTTATTGTGTGAGTAGTAAACAACAATAACAGCAACAACAACAAAACACACGCACACACACAGACACACAGACACACAGACACAGACACACAGACACAGACACAGACACACACACACACACACACACACACACACACACACACATATATATATATATATATATATATATATATATATATATATATATATATATATATATATATATATATAGTCCAGTTGGTTCGCTGTTACAGTTGTTAGTTTTTCATTAGAAATATGTTATATTGCTATGCGTTTTTTTTTCTTTTTTCATTTTTAAACGAAACTTAAATCAATCATTTTCTATATATAACACACACACGCGCATACACGTACGCACTCACACTTTCACTTACTCGCATGCGTACACAGTAATTTCTCCTCCCGCCCCCAACCCCTACCCCACTCGATTTTTTCCTACCCTCGTCTAATATCACTTACAGTGAACAGACGTTAAACTAGAGAACGAACGAAGAAGAACAATGCGCCCAAGTTCCCAAGCGGTGCCTAACTTTTCGTGAACCGTGTAGTATATCAAACAGACAAGAAGCATGCAGCCTTGCTTTGCACGCACGCTCTTTGCATGGTGGGTGACCAGTAACAAAATTGAACGCAAACATCTGTTGTTCGCTGCCGAGCGACACTTTTTGCTTCGCCGCTAGATGCAACAGCTGGTCCGTCTATGGTTGCTTTCGCTGGTTGCGGGATGAATTAAGACCTTCGTGTCACCAGAGATCGAGACAGTCGGTGTCGTGTCATCATAATGTATTGATATACATATATATACATACATGCGACTGAATGTTCTCCACGAACATACCGATTGATCACACTACATATAATGAAAGAAGGAAGAGGAGGAGGAGGAGGAGGGGGAGAAGAAGAAGAAGAAGAAGAAGAAGGAGAAGAAGGAGAAGAATTAATAAATGAATGAATGAATGAATGATTGATATGGGCACTTTATAACACCTTTCCTTGGTCGGAGACCAAGCTCTCTTAGCGCAACAGAGTTCAAGAAGAAGAAGAAGAAGGTAGAAGAGGAAGAAGAAGAAGAAGAAGGAGGAGAGAAAAAAAACTACTACTACTACTATTACCACTACTATTGCTGCTGCTGCTATTAATAGTACTCTGTCTGTAGGGATGTGAGTATAGATGGGACTGGCCGTAGGAAACATCGTTCGAGTTACTGTCACTTCGCGACCATCGCGTGGTACCTGAACGTGTGATGGTCTAAGGCAGGCTTACAAATCTTCTATTTTTCCTTTCTCCTCTGTTCCTCTCTTTTCATCTCCTTTCTTTTCTTCTTCTTCTCTGTCTCGCTATGTGTGTAGCTTTGCGTGCGCAGGTGTACACACACACACACACACACACACACACACACACACACATATACGTTCTAAAAAAAATTCAATGGTCTCCTTTAAGGTCTCCACACTTCCGTCTCTGGACAAAACCTGGTGTTGTGTTCATGCGGTTGTTGGCGTGGCCGCGTCCCGTCCGTTTCCTCAAAAAACAGTGCATACGTCTGAAAGCCTCGTGTGGCCTGTTTTCCCTGCGGCGTGACCTAACGACATCTCGTAAACTTTTCTAATTACATGAAGCACACCCTTATATAGGCGTTTCTAGCGTGCTTCCTTTGTGAGTGCCTGATTTAACACAGGGCACGATCGTTGATGTGTTCTTTGGGGTATCGTCACGGGCTCCAAAGCACAGGGGCTTTTACTTATGAGGATATGGATGCATCATATACACAGATGGCTCAGTCACCAAAGACCAATCCGGTTGGGGATTCACTGCGAAACAAAATGGAAAAACAGGGAAGAGAATGCTGCCTACAAAGTCACAACCTCCAGCCTAACGATGGAAGTTGAAGCTGTGACACATGCCCTCCAGTGGCTATCGTCCATCCATACGCCCGGAAACCAACATGCCATGATTCTAACCGACTCAATGAACCTCATACAGGAAATTGAAAACGGAATGGGAAGCCCAGAGTGGCATAAGGCAATGCGCAACTTTCAGATTAAAAAACTCACATGGTCATACTGCCCGGGACATGCAGGAGTTAAGGGAAATGAGCGAGCTGACAGACTTGCTGGTAACGCAACACCAACGAGCGGCCTACATCTAGGAAAATCGGAAATCCTCAGAAAAGTCAAAGAATATCAAAAAGAACAGGTACAAGGCCATCACATCATCGATCGCCTCAAAGAAATAAAAGAAGAGAGAGGGAGCGGCCGCAAGTCTAACATGAAAGGTAGAGCACGATGCTTTGCAAATCAAACAAATATCGGCATCATTTCCAAACCAACATTGCGCAAATTTCTTCAAAACGGAACAGAGTCTCTGTGGGCTTTTCCAAATACAATAGACTGAGCAACACACTAGACGCCACGTTCTTGGCATCAGAGATCTTTTCCCATCCCTCTTGCGGCCAATCAGTGGCAGCCTCTGTGCGTGTGTGTATGTGTTTGTTTGTGTGTATGTGTGGGTCTGTGTTTTTGAGTGCGTTTGTGCATGCGTGAGAGTGTAAGTGTACACAAGTGTCAGGAGAGTTTTGTGCATGTGTGTGTGTGTGTGTGTGTGTGTGTGTGTGTGTGTGTGTGTGTGTGTGAGGGGGAGGTGGGGGTGCAGGGAGGAGGTGAGGTAGAGGATGAGGTATGTGAGTGTATGCATGCCTACACTGTGGGAGCAACAGGATATTGGAACGTATATATTATATATATATATCTTTGTATATATGTGTGTGGGGTTGGGGGTGGGAGATATGGGCGTGTGTGTGTGTGCTTGTACAAGTAAGCGTTCATCTGTGTGTGCGTGTTTGTGTGTGTGTGTGTGTGTGTGTGTGTGTGTGTGTGTGTGCTGTGGAAGCTGCGATACATAGACTAGAAATGAGTGTGTGGAGGAGGGGGGTAGAGGAGGTGCAGGGTAATGTGGTGTGTGTGTGTGTGTGTGTGTGTGTGTGTGTGTTGGAGCTCATATACGTTTATATGTATTTGACTGTGCTTTCGTATCTGTGAAACTGTGTGTTTGGCGCATGTGTGGGTGTATGTGTGAATGTGTGTCTTCATGTTTTACATTTATTTGTTTATTTATCATCATTGTTGTCTTATTCATTTAATTATTTAGTTATTATTATTTTAATCACTACTACCTTTTTTATATCATAATTATTATTTATTTATTTATTTATGTAAGCTTATCTTTTTTTTTCTCAAGGCCTGACTAAGCGCGTCGGGTTACGCTGCTGGTCAGGCATCTGCTTGGCAGATGTGGTGTAGCGTATATGGATTTGTCCGAACGCAGTGACGCCTCCTTGAGCAACTGAAACTGGATGCATATGGAACGTCTGTCGGTTTTTGACGCGTTTTCTTGCTTAATTTCCCCGTAAACTTGAACACATGGAGAACAAA
>NC_134896.1:13595744-13698244 GCF_041734735.1 Babylonia areolata | reverse complement strand
TTAAAGAATTGTTTTCGGGCATGTGTATTTAGAAAGTGTGTTATTTTTTTTTTATAAATAACTGGAATACTTTTTGAGACATCCTTTTACATAACTAAGTAATATGTTCAGACCATGATAAATCATTATCGATAACTATACCTAAAACTTTGTGTGATTTGACTTCTTCAATTTTAACATTGGAAATGAAAATATTGAAAAAAAATTGTTGGCATTATCTGGCATTTCTGTCGAGTTGTTACAGACATGCATTTAGTTGGTTTTTTTTTTTTTTTAGCATTGAGAGACATACGGTTATGTTCTGTCCACTTAACTAATCTGTTCACACTGTCTTGTAAATTGGATGTCAGAACTTTAATACATGTATGGTCGGAGTGTATGGAGTTGTCATCGGCAAACAATTCACAATTAGATTTGATATAAAGAGGTAAATCATTAATGTATAAGAAGAAAAGAAGGGGGCCAAGAATTGATCCTTGTGGTACACCATACCTTATTTCTTGAAAAGTTGATTTGGAAGACTTAATGCATACCACTTGTTGTCGATCTGATAAGAAGGAAGAAAGAAATTGTAAAGTATTCTTGGCTAAGCCATAACAAACAAGTTTCTTAAGGAGGAGAGAGTGATTTATTACGTCAAAGGCTTTAGCAAAATCAAGGAAGACAACACCTGTAAATTTACTATTATCTATATTTTTTAGCCATCTATCTATCATTTGTGTCAGAGCAGTATGACAAGAATGGTTTTCCCTAAAACCTGACTGTACTGGGTGAATCAATTGATATTTGTTTAAGTGACACAGTATATGTTTTTGGACATGCTTTTCAAGTGGTTTTGAAAGAACCGATAGTATAGATATAGGCCTGTAGTTAGAAGGATCAGAAGGATCACCTGATTTGAAGAGTGGAAAAACTTTAGCCTGTTTGAAACATACAGGAAAATTGTTTTTATCAATGCAGAGATTATAAATGTAGGTTATTACTGGTGCTGAAATCTTCATTATTTTGCTATCCAGTTCATGTATATCTTTGGTATTTGACTGTTTCATGGACATTAGAGAGGCAAAAACTTCGGGAACTGATACGAGGGTCATTCAATAAATAAGGTGAATTTTTCGGTATAAGGACTTCTAATACAGATAGAAGCTTACTTTTTTTTTCAACGTAGTCTCCCAGCACTGTCACACACTTTTCCCATCTGTGCACAAGCTTCCGTATTCCCTCAGCGTAAAAATCTTTGGACTGATGTCTCAGCCAGTCGCTCACAACACTTTTGACTTCATCGTCACTTTCAAACTTCGTGCCTCTCGTGAACGCTTTCAAGGGACCAAACAGGTGAAAGTCTGAAGGGGCAAGGTCTGGGCTGTAAGGGGGATGAGGGAGCAGTTCCCAGCCCAGCTCGTTGATGGTCTGCACCGTTCGGGCTGCTGTGTGAGGCCTTGCGTTGTCATGATGCAAGATGACTCCTTCTGACTGATGACCCCTGCGTTTGTTCTTTATGTCTTTCTTGACCTGCCTCAGCAGTTCACAGTAGTTGGCACTGTTCACAGTGCTTCCTTTCTCAAGGAATGAAATGGTGATTGGGCCTTGCATATCCCAAAAAACGGTGAGCATCACCTTCCTCGTGGACCGCTGGGACTTGAACTTCTTCTTCACTGGAGAGCCTACGTGCTTCCACTCCATGGACTGCCGTTTGGACTCAGGCTCATAGTGCCAAACCCATGTCTCGTCACATGTGACCACCTTCTTCAGAAACTCATCACCATCCTTCTGATAGCGGCAGAGACACTGCTGGGACAACTCGACCCTCCTCTGTTTGTGCTTTGGAGTAAGCATCTTTGGCACCCACCGGCAGCTGACCTTCGAGTAGCCAAGGTCATCATGGACAATTTTGTGTGCTGTCCCAACAGATAAGCTCAAAGTCCTTGCAATGTCATCCACTGTCACCCTTCTGTCAGACTGAATGAGGTCATTGACTGATTCGATCACCTCAGGAGACCTCACTTCTGTAGGCCTTCCAGGCCTGTCTTCATCCTCAACACTGCTCCGTCCTTCTTTAAATAATTTAGCCCACTTGTAGACATTTTTTCGGCTGAAACATGTGGCACCATACACAGTTGACATTCTCCTATGAATTTCAACTGGTTTGCACCCTTCAGCAACCAAAACTTGATAACTGACCGCTGTTCAATCCTGGAGCATGCTTCTTGGTCGGCCATCTTTGTTAATCGCCAAAACTCTCAAAGTTTTTTTAATCTGCAAAACAAATTAAATCCATGTGAAAAAGAAGTAAAACAAAAACAAAAAAAAAAAAGAAAAAAAAGAGTAAGCTTCTATCTGTATTAGAAGTCCTTATACCGAAAAATTCACCTTATTTATTGAATGACCCTCGTATATAAGGGATGAAAACTTTAGAATTTATATTTTTGGATTGACAGTAATCAGTTACGAGTTCTAAATCATTATATTTCCATCTATCATTAGTAATTAACTTTTCAGCTATACTTACAAAATGGTTGTTAATTGTATCTGGGGTTATATCGTTAGTACTATTTTGTGATTTAGTATAGTGCTTGTTGGTTAGTCTGTTAATGGCATCCCAAATAGATCTTGAGTCTTTTTTGTCAGTCACTTTCTCTTGGTAATACTTGTGCATAGCTTTTCGTTCCATTGAATTCACTTTATTCCTTTTTTTTTTTTTGATTTTTTTTTTGGAAACATATTCTTCTTGATTTACTGGTTTTAGAAGATCCCTAAGGTGCATTTCATTTTTTATTTCTTTAGAAATCCATGGAGGTAACATACGGTGTTTCACTCGTTTAGTCCTGATTGGTGCGTGCTTACCGAAGATTTTGTGAAGAAAGTGTGTCTGAGCGCTTGTCCGAAACCCTGCATCAATTCTTCCTTACTGTCTGGTTGTTTCCCTGACAGCTTCAAATCTGCTGTTGTACGTCCACTCATCAAGAAACCATCTTTGGATCATAATTGTTTGAAAAATTATCGACCTGTCTCTAATTTGCCATTTTTATCAAAACTGCTAGAAAAGATCATATTGTCTGAGCTCTTAGCTCATCTGGAACAAAATGGTTTACTTAATTTCCATCAGTCAGCTTATAGACGTGGTCATAGTTGCGAAACGGCCCTTCTTAGAATAGTGAATGATTTGCTTTCGGGATTTGATGAGGATAAGATATCTGTTCTCACTCTCTTAGATTTGTCAGCAGCTTTTGACACTATCGACCACTCTATCCTCTTGAACAGACTTAAAACTTCCTTTGGTATTCGTGACACTGCACTAGCATGGATCACGTCTTACCTGTCAGACCGTACACAAGACAAGACAAGACAATGGTTTATTTGTTAGGCCTCCGGTCCATAACAAAGGAGTGGGCCACTAACAAAAATATTACATAATGAATCAAACAATGTGAATAATATATCAATGCGCATGTGACTTGCAAGCTCTCTCTCTCTCTCTCTCTCTCTCCTCTCCCCTCCCTCAAACACATGCACGCACGTATATACACACCCACATACACGCTCGCGCGCTAAACACACAGATCCAGCGATCTGCATACAAAAAACGACAACTTCGCAACTAAAGATTCCGACACACAGAACATCAAAGCGGCAAATTTGAACAAGGTTGGATTTCTGTGATATTTGGCAGGTAAATGTTCTTCTCTTAGAGTCTGATAAACTGGACAAACCAAAAGAAAGTGATATTCTGTTTCAAGGGCTGTGTGACAAAAACTACACATTCTCTTATCACCAGGAACAGGATTACACTGTAAAAAGCGACAATTCAAATCTGACATACCCATTCGAAATCGTGAAAATAGACGGCGTACAAAAAAGTTTTTCACGACCAGTAAGTACGGAGATGTTGTAAGTGATTGGTTGTAAACAGAATACACACGATAGAATTCATGTGACAGCAGTGAGGAATGCCAGCTTTGCTTTGCACAATCAATTAACCGTTGCTTAAAACAACGAATAAACACACATTCATTACCAACACCTTGTGCCTCCCACACATAACCAAAGCCGTACATGTACAAAACATTTCTAATGCTACAAGCCCATGTGATATAATTTTGTGTTTGCAGATGTAGTAACATATTGTATGCTTTCTTGGGGAATCGATCATTGCTTAATTTTAGTAGACGTAACCAAAACTTAATACATTTAACATAAGTCATCACATAGAGTGGAAATCTACCAGTTTCACTATAAACCAAATGTCTAGGAGCTTTTGAATGTACGCCTAAAAACTTTTTTAAAGCGAAAAGATGTACACCTTCGATTAATTCAAGATTTTTCGTAACTCCCCATATTTCAGCTCCATATGTTAACACAGGTTGGATCTGACAGTCAAACATTTTAAAAACGATGCCAGGGGAATGTTCTCCAATCGCCCAAAGTGTTCGAATGATAGCAACGACTCCTTTTCTGGCACGACTTGCAAGATCTTCTAATGTTGCTTTAAAACTAAGGCGGGTTGACAAAAAGATACCTAAGTACTTATATACATTCACAATTTTCAAAAGTTCATTTCCATAGAACCATCTCTCGTTCGCACCAAGGTAGCCACCATTTCTAAACACCATCACATTAGATTTTTCTAAATTGACAATTAAATCAAGTCGCTTTGCTGTGTCACACAATATGTTCAGCTGAGTTTGAAGACCTATTGGGGTATCGGATAGTAGAGCTACATTATCACCAAAAAGTAAGATCAAGAGTTGGACAAAATCAGGAGAAAGCTGGATGCCATGCATGCCACCCGCAAGCACATCTGAGGTCAATTCGTTAATAAATAAAGAAAAAAGTAATGGAGAACATACTTCACCTTGTTTGAGGCCACGAGGGCACATAAAACTGTCTGTGAAATCACCACCAACTCGTACTTTTGCTTTAACTATTTCGTACATACTTTTCAGAGCCTGCAGTATTTTACCATTTAAACCATTCTTTTTTAAAATTACCCATAATTTACTCCTGGAAACACTATCAAAAACTTTTTAAAAATCAATAAATGCGACATATAATTTTCTGTGTCTAAGCAACTGCTTTTGTACCATGGCATACAATGTGAACACGTGGTCAGTTGTACTGTGTTCTGCTCTAAAACCCGCCTGCTCTTCCCCAATCAGACCATGCACATCAATCCAATTACTGATACGCTTGTTCAGAGCAAAACTGTATATCTTGCTACATATATTCAAAAGTGAAATGCCTCGAAAATTATCTGGATTATTTGCGTCGCTTTTTTTGTGTAGGGGCTGCATGACTGCAAGAGACCATTCTTGAGGAAACAAACCATTGTCAAATATGTGATTGAAGTATTTAACCAGAAAAGGCATAATGCAGTTCACACTGTTTTTGTAAAATTCGCCTATGATGCCATCAGGACCTGCCGCTTTATTGCTTTTCAGAGCTCTGATCGCAATCCGTATTTCAGACTCGGAGATACTACAGTTCAGTAAATTATCAGATGGTGCGCTAACATACATCACAGCGGGTTCAGCAATGGATTCATTCACATCAGTGGAGTCAGAACTAAACACAGCTTTAAAATGGTTAAACCACTGCTCTTTTGAAATACTGGTCTGGCAAGACGAGCGCGGTCTGACTGAACGAATGGTGTTCCAAAATTTCTTTGAGTCATTTAAATTATTTTGTAAATCATGAATAAAATTGACTTTATAATTCCGTTTCTTTCGTCTTAGTAACTCCTTATATTCACGTCTTTTTTGTATGTAATTCAGTCTGACTTCTTCTCTGTTTGATCTGTTAACCTTTCTCAAATGTTGTCTTAATACCGTTCTACTTTGCCTGCATTCCAAGTCAAACCAAACTCGTCTCTTCTCAGCGCCGACAGAAACAGTTTTCAACATACATTCACCCGCAACTTCCAAACATTCATTAAATTTTTCAAGAGCAAGATCAATATCACATTCAATCAAGTGTGAAGCTTCATCAATAAGAGCAGCGATATGGTCTGAACACATGACATCACAATATGAATCACTTTTCTCAGGGTCCCATTTATATTTGGAAAACGAAAAAGATGACTGATTGTCAGAAGCAGCATCAGTCTGAAACTGAGCACATGAAAGTGACAACTCGACAGCTGCGTGCTTGGATTCAACCATAGGTAAAATCTTGAACTGCCTACACTTACTCAGCAAACAATGAGAAATGACGAAAACATCGATCACACTACAACCATTCGGGGACACATATGTAAAATCACTCGAAAATTTGAATTGTTTAAGGCCATTGACAATGGATAAGCGGAATTCATCACACACATTCAGCAGGTATCTTCCAAATGGATTAATTACGTCATTCTTTGATGATCTCGCATTGTAACCAGCGTCGTCATCAACACATTCATTCGTATTGTCCATGTCATATATGCCATCAATGGGATCACTGGATATAAATGGATTCCTGGAAGCGGTTCTTGAATTAAGGTCGCCACACACAATAATGGGTACCTCACCATAACGACTATTAATATCCAGCATGCAGTCTTCAAGCATCGTTACACCATTATAGATATCAGTATCTTCGTAATATTTTGACTTCTCAGGTGGCAAGTACGCACCAATAAATACACGGTCCTTGTCCAGACAAAACAATGTGCTTGAAATTTTTAGAGCAATAATGTTGTCTAACTCTAAAGGCACTTGCTCTACGTATTTACTCAAATCTATTCTGACCAGATCTACTATGCCACAACACAGACCGTACACAGAAAGTGTGTGTGAATAGTAGATACTCTAGAATATCTGCCTTGAAATATGGTGTCCCACAGGGGTCCGTCCTAGGTCCTGTTCTTTTCGTGCTGTATGCGGCTCCTGTGTCGATGTCATCAG
Organism: Babylonia areolata; assembly: GCF_041734735.1. Taxonomy (NCBI): domain Eukaryota; kingdom Metazoa; phylum Mollusca; class Gastropoda; order Neogastropoda; family Buccinidae; genus Babylonia; species Babylonia areolata. The sequence continues at coordinate 13,691,357 of NC_134896.1, read as the reverse complement.
TCATCATGCGATGTCGCATGAGAGCTTTGCTGATGACACACAACTTTATCAGTCGGCTTCCATAGCTGAATTTGATGCACTGGTGACTCAAACAGAGGAATGCATTGCTGGCCTAAAGAACTGGATGACTCTCTACAAACTGCAACTAAATGATGATAAGACTGAATTTATGATAACCTGTCCAAAGAAGTTTCGTCAACATCCTTCCTTTCCTGACTCTGTTCTGATCAATAGCACACCTGTTTCACTTTCTCCTTCTGTTCGCAGTCTTGGTGTAATCCTAGACCAGTCTCTTTCCTTCCAACAGCACATTTCGAATATCTGTAAAGTTGCCGACTTGGAACTGCGTAGAATCAGCTCTATCCGCCACTATCTCTCAACCGATGCAACCAAGACACTTGTATGCACTCTGGTTCTCTCAAGATTGGATTACTGCAACTCTCTTTTGGCTGGCCTTCCCAAATATCTGTTAGACAGATTCCAACGAATTCAGAATAACGCTGCCAGACTCATTTGCAGAGCTTCTAAATATGACCATGTTTCTCCTCTCCTTCAGTCTCTCCACTGGTTGCCTGTTTCTGATCGAATAGACTAAAAGCTATCCACTCTGACCTTTTCTGCAGTCAACGGATCTGGCCCCAAGTATCTTTCTGAACTCTATACCCCATCTCGCCAGCTCCGTTCTTCCTCTGATACTCAACTTCTCAGGATACCTCACGTCAGAAGTAAGACCTATGGACACAGATCGTTTTCTTTTCAATCGCCAAAGACGTGGAACAAGCTCCCTGATAACCTCCGTCATTCTGATTCCCTCGCATCTTTTAAAGCTCGTCTCAAAACTCACCTTTTCCCACAGCTATTAATAAGTTCAATTGTGGCAGGTCCACTTCCTTTGCGTTAGCTGTGCTTGACTATGTGTATACATATGTATGTTAAAATGTATGTATGCTGTGTGTGTGTGTGTGTGTGTGTGTGTGTGTGTGTGTGTGTGTGTGTGTGTGTGTGTGTGTGTGTGTGTAGTCACATTTTGGTGTGTGTATGTAACATAGATGTAATGTTTTATGTTAACAAAAGCGTTTTTGTAAAGCACCTAGAGCAGAGTTCTGGATAGTGTGCTATATAAATATCCGTTATTATTATTATTAGTATTAGTATTAGTAGTATTAGTAGTATAAATATTACTAAAGGTTCTTATCCAAAAATCAAAAGCTTTTTCAGGATCGGTGTATTGATAAACATGAGAAAGTGGAGAAGAAAGTAAATCATGCAAAAAAGTATCTGTGTTAAAGTTGTTGAAACATCTATATTCAATGGTTTTGTGACTTGCTTTTGGAATTTTAATACCTTTTCTTTTCCAAGTGATGCAAACAGGTGAGTGATCGCTACATCCAGTGAATGGAGAACATATTTCTACAATATTATGTTTACATGAAACATAAATGTGATCAATGAGGGTACTGGAACTAGGGTTTACTTGTGTTGGTTTATCGATAAGTTGTTCCAAACTGTATGCTGGATATATCTGATTCCATTGCAGCTGAGATTTTAATAGATTAATGCTAAAGTCACCAGACATAATAATTTCTTTATCTTCAAGCATGGCAGCATCCATCATTGAAATAAAATCATCAAACCAGTTAACTCTTTCAGCCGGGTTTCTGTAAATAAATCCAATTAGTAGCGGACTGATATGTTTTATTTTAATTTCTAACCATATGGATTCAATGTCGAACTGATCTAAACTCATTTTTCGCTTTAATGTGATTGCTTGACTTTAATACACTAACAGACCTGTTTCCTTTGAAGCTTTTGGATCAAGGCGGAGTATCTTATAACCTGGGATAGTTATAGAGAGAGGATGGGCGACAGAAAGGTTTGGCCCTTTAACACCACAGCTTACTGCCCTGCAGCAACAGCAAACCCAGGCAAATGCAATCACATGCCGAGCATGCTTGGAATCCATACAGTAGGCAACTAAAACATCAGCCCCTCCAGGCAAATGTATTCAGCCATCGAACACACTTGAATAATGCTTTCCTCAAGACATGCTGGGTGCAACTGCTGCGCCAGGCGATAAGAAAAAAAGAAAGAAAGAAAAAAAAGTAAAGAAGTGATTAGTAAAGGTGTGTGTGTTTGTGTGTGTGTGTGTGTGTGTGTGTGTGTGTGTTTGCGTGTGTGTGTGTGTTAGGGGGAGGGGTGGTGGTGCGAAAGTGGCGAATGAAAAGTAAACATGAAACTGAGGCTGGATACAAGGAGAGATGTGGGGGAAAATAAGACAGAGGCCCCATCAGGGAAAAAAAACCCCAAAAACCCCGAAGAAGAAAAGAATTACGCGGGGGGGGGGGGGGGGGGGGGGGGGGGGGGGGTGGGGGGGTTGGAGTTGCATGCATGAAGGATCACACGATCATGTGGGTTTGACACTTTGCCCCTCCAGGCGCACTGCACTGTACAGCAGCTGTCTTTATGTGTGTGCGTTTTATTTTCTTCCTTTTTCCTTTCTTTCTCTCCTCATTTTTTCTTTGATAACAACAACAAAAACAACAACAATAATGATGATGATTATGATGACAATGCACATTTGCATAAGACACGAACATATAATAAAGATGTCAGTTGTCAGTGTTGACATAAACTCACAACAAAACAACAACAAACAAAACAAACAACTGTTTTCAAAACAGTGTAACACTGCTCACGACTTATACACCCCTCATGATCAAATGTTAAGATACAAATTATAATACTATTCAAAAAAAAAGTGTAACACCATTCACGACTCACACACATCATCCGACCTCAACACCAGTGCACCACTGACACCTCCACACAAGCACATCGCCGCACAAACACATAGACGGTTTCACACACACACACACACATACACACACACACACACACTCACTCACTCACAGACACACACACACACACAGACACGAAAATGCACTACACCCATAGACAGGCATAAATACACACACACACAGACACACAGACACACACACACACACACACTTTTCAACACTATAATCATTCATACATACTCATTTAGTTTATTGATTCATAACCTACCAATTCTTTTAAACTATTTATTATTAGTATTATTGTTTAGTTTAATATTTTTTGTGTTCCGTTAAATTAGTTAACTTTCTGGAACTGCGATCAACTAGAGACAATCACTGAACTTTCTCGAGCAATGACGGTCGACAACAACCTAAATGTGTTTCAGTGGAACTGTCGATCTATTGGTACAAACTGTGATCACTTAGTGCAACATCTGGCGAATCATAACTATCATTTGCTAGCACTTCAATCTCTAAATGTTAAGAGAGATAAACTTCCTAAATTTAGTCACTATTACTTTCCACCATTACATCAAAAGGTGGATACCAATGAGAAAATCAGCACAGCTATATACATTCGAGAAGGGGTCAAGTACACTCCATGCCCCAGCCCCGTTCCACCAGATACACCAAATATTCATTCTTGTGCTGTAAAAGTCCAGTTTAATTCTTCACTCTTAACTGTCATATCTGTATACCTACCTCAGGGTCCAAATGACTTTAATACAGAGTGGATTCGAACATTACGGACAGACCAGGACAAAAAAGTTCTCATCACGGGAGACTTTAATGCACACTCGCCATTTTGGGAGAAAGGCTGCCAGTCGATCACTAGTAATCGTTTTATTGAAAACATCGTAGATGCTTCTCCACACCTACTAAACGATGGCAGAATAACACGTGTCCCAGACAATCCAAGTCATAGAGCAACTGCCATAGATCTTACTTTAATCTCACCAGATCTGGCACCAATATGTGACTGGCATACACTGAATGACACTCTTAATAGTGATCATTTGCCTATTATCACAAGACTTGAATCAAAAATATCTCAGTCGATAGATCCAACCGAGGATAAGATTCCAAAATATAATTACAGACTTGCGAACTGGGATAAATTCAGAAGTTTACTTTCATCGTTTCAAATTAACAACATAAACAATACAGACGTCAACAGTTTATATTCGATATTTACAAATGCAGTCATCACAGCTGCAAATGAATCTATTCCAAAGTTCAAATCGGTTAAAGATCATAAGCACTCTGGTAATATCTGGTGGAATGAGGCTTGTGAAGCAGCAAAGAAAGAAAAGAAGTCAAAATTCAAAATATACTTAAAAGTACAACCCCCCCAAATCATTTAGAGATGAAAAAAGCTAAAAATAAAGCAAATAGTGTTAACGCACAAGCAAAAAGGCAGTACTGGTCGTCTTTCTGCATAAATGAAGTTTTCAATCACAAAGATATGCAAAAGGTATGGGAAAAACTAAAAACAATGAAAAATGGAATATATTTACCACAATGCCCTATTAAACTGGACCATACAGACCCACCTTCAAATATTGAAAAGGCAGAGGTTTTTGCTGACATGTTTGGTAATCATAGTAGAAACAGTGGTTTGTCAGAAGAAAATAGAAAGTATAGAGAAAGCCAAGAGAAAAATGAAGCATACCAAGATTCAGAGAGCGTAAATCACCTATATATGAATAGTGAAATAACATCAGATGAAATAAAGGAATGTCTCTCAAATCTCGGCAGTAAAAAAACATCAGTTGGTTTAAACGGAATTTCAAACGAAATGTTGAGACATTTGCCTGGAAATTTGACTGATTTCTTACACTTAATTTTAAAGAAATGTTGGTCTGATGGTGACATTCCTCTTGTATGGAAACAATCAATCGTTGTCCCTATACACAAACAGGGCAAACGCAGAACAGATAAAAACAGTTATCGACCAATTTCCTTAACATCGCATGTATGCAAATTAATGGAAAAAGTTTTTCTAAAAAGACTTGTTCATTATTGTGAGAAGTATAGTGTAATAAACCAAGGTGGCTTTAGAAAAGTTAGATCCTCCACAGAACATCTAGTCAAACTGACTACACAGGTAAAGCAACAGTTTGCAAGGCGAAAAAACGTACTAGCGACCTTTTTTGATGTGAAAAAAGCATACGACCAAGTGTGGCACGCTCGACTTTTTTTATAAACTGAAAAATATCGGTATCACAGGCAACATGTCTGATTGTATTAGAAGTTTTTTTTATCAGATAGATTTATACAAGTAAGAATAGGAAATACCTACTCAAACCCCAGACATTTACACATGGGGTTACCAGAAGGATCAGTAATTTCGCCGATTTTATTCAATATATTATTAGCAGATCTACCTAACAAGCTAGCTAAAGATACAGTCTTGGTTCAAATTGCTGATGACATTTGTTTATAGATGAAGGTGACAATGAAAAATAAAACGCCTACTAGGACATTGAATTACATAAAGAAAATATACCAGCGGGAACTTGATAAAATCAGCAACTTTATGACAGAAAATGGCTTATCATTGTCCTTAGAAAAAAACGAATTTGTTACATCAAATTTAGGGACTTACAGAGAAGCAGGTGTTTTATCTCTTGATGAACAAAGGAAAGCTTCAGCCGCGAAATTCGTTATCAAATCTTTCGCATATGAAACCTTTTCAAGAGAAGAAGCTAATTTGAGTTCACAAAAAGATTTTGCTAAAAGAGCTAAGACGATACAGTCTATGACATCCATTAATACATTTGCATCAGATATCATTAGTGCTACGGAATCAAAAGACAAGCAAATTGCAAAAGTACCTACTTTTTCACCAGTCCCTGAATGGGAGCAGTGTAAAGCTACCTTTGACATGGATTATACAGATTTATCGAAGAACCAGTCACCATTTTTGTTAAAACCTGAAGTGCTCTCACATATAGAAAATCAATATTCAAATTATCTAAAAATATACACGGACGGATCTGTTCTAGAAGATGGTAATTCAGGAGCGGCTTTTGTAATTCTTTCATTTAGAATAGAAAAATTATACTATATCGGTAGATAATATTCCATTTTCACAGCTGAACTTATAGCCATACTTATGGCCTTAAATTATATTTCAGACATTCCGAAAACTGTAAGTTAAATTTTAATATGTGTAGACTCAAAGTCAGTAATACAAGCTATAGAATCTTCAAATTCAAAGAAGCGAATTGAGATGACAATGGAAATAAACATATTATTCACCATCTGACAAAACAGGGCATTAAAATAACTTTCTGTTGGGTACCTTCGCACTGTGGAATATCTTCAAATGAGTGGGTAGACCAAGCAGCTAGAAGAGCAGCACGTAATTTCGAAGGCGCAGTACAACTTGACATCCAGTTAGATCTGCATGAATGCATTAGTTGTATAGAAAATGTATCTAGAAATCGATTTCAAAAATTACTTATAGATTCAAATAATCAATATTACCAATGTTGTGTAAACACAAAGAATGCCAAACATTTTCTAAATTCGACACCAGCAGCACATTCAAGACAAGTTACAAGTCTAATGTATAGAATTCGTTTAAATGCCTTTCGTACAAAATTTTCTAAAAATATAAAATGTATATGCGGTAAGCAAATAACTGTAAGCCATCTACTCATTCATTGTCCAAGCATAAGACAGTTAATTCCAAAAGATGTAATTGATGACTTTTCTTCCAATATTTCATTAGCCACTGAAAAGATTTTGAATGATTATTCATTGCTTAGAATGTTTTCAGAAATTTTAAACTCCAGTCCAGTTGGTATCCTCCTTTGATGTATTACAATTAATGTTGTTATTTATATTTACATTGTTGTAGGTTAATACTTGTTGATATGCATATACATATTCTCCCCCCCCCCCCCATGACATCTCATTCAATACACACCACAATCTCTTTAGACTTTTTCTTATAATAAGCTACCTTTCCTCTGATACATAACATGAACACTTTTTTACACTAATATTCACATGCACTCCCTTTCCTTTATCCACTACTTGACTCCTTTCCGTATAAAAACACTCCTAGTGAATAGACGTTAAACTGAAGATAAAACACACACACACGAAGATGCACTGCACCCATAGACAGGCATAAATACACATACACACAGATGCAACACACACACACACACAAACACACACACACAGAGTCACACGCGCACACACACACACACACACACACACACACACACACACACACACACACACACACAGAAAATGATCTATGATTTTAAGTATTGTTTGAACAAGTATGTTTTAAGATTAGACTTGAAATCCTTTTTCTCTTTATGTGCTGTTTTGTTTTAAGTCTTTTCCTTTATTTCATTATCATTCACATATGAAAATTGTAAAGCAGATGGTTAATACACAGCGTCACTGCTCATCATCAGAGGACTTGTGTTGCTCACACACACACACACACACACACACACACACACACACACACACACACACACATTCGTCATGCATTCGTTTCTTGATGTCAAAATCAAGAGAAGCCCTAAACTAAAAGCCTTGTTGGTGTGTGTGTGGCTCTGATTAGAATTATTTACTTTCATTAACTCTCTCCATACGAACGGCGAAAGAGACGACGTTAATAGCGTTTCACCCCAATTACCATCATCAAAATATTGCAAGCGGAAGGCTCTTATACTGAAGAGGTGAATGTTGTCAAAAAATACCACAATTCTGACGACGGAAGCTAAAAGTTGGGTCATTCAGACACCCACTGGACATCCGAGGGGTCCGTGTAGAGGAGAAGAGAGAACTGGCCGTACTGAGTGAGTTAAACCTACGTTCAACACTTCGTGATGCTGTTTCTCTCCTTTAACTGAATCTCTCTTCCATTCACGTTCTCTTTGCGCATTTTTGTATTGCAGTCTGTGATATTCAGTGATTGCGTAATTCCACCCCCAGAGGGGGTGAGGGGGAGGGGGGGGGGCGGGGGGGGGGGGGGGGGGGGGGGACCAGGTTTCTGTTTCCCGCAGGCATCCGTTGAAAGAAGACGGATTTGTAGCCCCCGGGTTCTCGCACAATGATATATACATATCTGTTTTCAGCAACGGATCCCCAAGTCCGCTGATGATCTGACCACCCACTATCACAATATCTTTTACGTCCACACGTTGTAAGTAAATGCCTTCTCTTGTGTGTCGAAGTTCTCCCTACACCCCTCCCCACCCCCTTAGAAATACAAGAATAAGAGTTATATTTGATTGGGAACTGGATCGAGAGAGAGGTCGTGTTTGTGTTTTAATGATACTTGCTGTCACGTTAATGGGGTTGAAAATGTGTGCAGTACAATCTGGATGAGGGAATTTTCATAGACTGCTATCGTATTCGTAGTTAGTGACTGGTGATGGCTGTCCTATCATTGATAGTGTATTGTTTGTTTCAGTAGTCAGAATAATTAAGCATGAGATATTAACTGTTCATGCCTTGTATGAAGTCAGTTGGCGACATGGCTACGAACACGAACACAAAACAATAACAGCAACAGCGACAACAACCTGTTTAAGTTTAGCAGCGACGTTTGTGTGGAGTTTGGGTTAATGATATTAATATATACAATGACAAAGAAGTTGCATTTTTTTTTCTTTCAGAGTGTACTTCGCAGACAGATGTCAGCTATCTTCTTTCGCGTTTGCACAATGTGATTTTGTCACTGACAGTACGACAGTGCAATAAAATCGGATTTGTAGATTTTTGTGTTCAAGGACATTTGTGCAGAAAGGTGGGGTTTTTTTTAGGACTGTTCACAACTTTATCTCTAAATAAAATTCAGCGGCCTTCTTCGCCTCCTGTCAAATAATGTTTTCGCGAATTATTGATTGAATGAACAATCGAAAGTTCAAAATCCAAAATGGGTACCTTCGTGTGTCCTGAGTGTATTACAAGTTTCGTTATGTTCATAGCTGATTCAGTATCTTCTTTATAAAACATTCATATGCAGCAAACATATCGATGTTGTTAGTATCAATCTGTATACTCTGTCCATGATTTGTATTTTCAAATTGCGAACAAGCCAAAACAAGTAATAGGAAGTTTGGGGCACAATCGCACATGCACAGTATTGAATAGTAATTGACTTGTATACGATCTGGTATTTTCCGAAAAAAGACTACTTGGGCGAATGTAGACAGTGTAAGACATTCACAGTGAGTATAAAACATAAAAGCCTTTTTATGCCCAGAGTCACATTTTGAAATGTAATTTTTTTTTGTTGTTTTTTTTGCTGCCCCATCATCTGCGCCGTTTCAGTGGCATTACTCCCACGCCGCTCATTTAGATTCGCCCATACACGGCCACACCCGGGTTCGTCCGTCGCAGTTCCAGCGTCGGCAGTCCACAGGGAACCATCGATGTTAGGCCGCCTGGAGGCCACACACCAGAGGAGACCCTGCACTGCTGCTGAGTCACTTCGGTGGTGTTCAGTGGTGCCTGTTCTAACGTACTTAGGACACCACCTACTAAGCCCCCTACTAACGACAATAATGGCTTAGTCGCGGAGCCAGACTGAGTGAGCGTCTCCACCAGAGTGGAGACCGCCACCACGTCCCTCAAACAACAGCCCCCCATGAATCTGCCGACACTGACGACATTGACAGGACTCACCCCAAGCACGGAAGTGGAGGGGTATCGAAACTGAGGTCACCATGAGACCAGGGCATGAAAGGCCACAGATTTTGAGACTATTTTGTTTTTTTATATTGATGACGATGAAGGAGGAGGAGGATGACGATGATGATGACGATGTTGCTATGGAGGTCCATTTTGGTTTGGGACTGCGTGACAAGGCTGTACTCTACGCTTCCTGTCATAATGATATCCCGGCGTTAACCAAGCCCGAGAGATACAGACACTTGCAGTGTTGGTCAGGTAATTAGAGCAACACACCCAAAGACGCATCCTTGAAGTGGATGACACTCGACTGTGTGGTCCCAGTCTCCCCCATTTAAGCCCACAGCACACTCAACTCTGGGTAGGAGCCGGCCACGGGCCGAAAAACCCACCTCCGCTGGGATTCGAACCCGCGTCCTCCCAGCCGTCAGTCCTCGACGCTAACCACTTCGCCACGGCGGCTGGTTAATATTAATTTTTAGATGAGTGGGATTTGTTTTAAGAAAACTATGTGCCATATACTAGTAACTACTATCAATTCAGGCTAACGTACCTTTATCAAGTGAATTTGAGAGATATGTGTGTCATCTTAACTTCCTTTCGAAGCAAAAGAAGTTTCTATTTCAACAACAACAACAACAACAAAAGAAAAAAAGGACTGGTATTAGTGTGTCAGTATGTCACATAAAAGTGCCAAGTTTTATGAATAAAAAAGAAAAAATAACAGTAAATTTACTGTGCCAATATTTTGGCTTCTTTTAAAAATTTTAAACTCACTTTGTTAACACAAGTGAGTCAAAAATGAAACACACAAGCTATTTTGTACTTTATTCTCTCCGATACTAGAAGCCAGTGGAAGTGGAGTACAAGTTTGTTAGCCCACGCTTTCTCGCAATCCCATCCTTTTTCACATATTGTGAGAGAGATGATGGCGTTAGCGAAGACGTCGACGACAATGAGGACTCAAGATTGTTTTACCTGTGTGTGTGTGTGTGTGTGTGTGTGTGTGTGTGTGTGTGTGTGTGTGTCTTTTCATTCTGTTTAAAAGAGTTGTTTCGAGTATCATAACAAATCATCGAAATGAATAACCTGGATCCCGTTTCCACGCTCCCTCCCTAAGCACGAAAGGTTATTGCAAAACAATATTGAATGCAACAGTTATGTAAAAGTTGCCTCAGTTTCATATTATTGGAGAAAAAAAAAGCGTGGCAGAGGAACGACCATGATTGGGTTTTTTTGCAATCTCATGCTTTCTCATAAAGTGAGAGAAAGTGTAGGACAGCGATAAAGCATGGTCGTAGTGCTAACTGGTTTTTCTTCTCTTCTTCTTCGTTCATAGGCTGCAACTCCCACGTTCACTCGTATGTACACGAGTGGGCTTTTACGTGTATGACCGTTTTTACTCCCCCCCCCCCCCCCCCATGCAGGCAGCCATACTAACTGGTTGAGTCTCCCGTTGCAGTGAAGATGTTCAGGAGATTCGGACAAAAGCTGCACGGGGTGTACACCCGACGTAAAGAGTCCAGCTGTGAATACAAAAAGTTAACGGATGCCGAGGAAGGAGGAGACAGGGAAGGGTCGCTGTCAGTGAGCAGAAAACTGATGCTGGGGGCTCTGCTTTGGGGAGCGGAGTCTGCCAACAACTTCTTACAGCTGAACCAGTTTCCTGTGAGTGGTCACCCCTTTGCTGTGTTTCTTCTTCCTTTAGGTATGACAGCAGCATTTCAGTACCAGTACCTGCTGATTTTATTGTTAAGCTGAGCTCTATTCATATGTTTCTTTGATTAAAAAAAGTTTTAAAGTTGTGCATCTCTTGCAACGTGTGCATTATAATGAATGAACTCAGGTGTTTATGGCTCAACGTTCGGCTTGTGTCAGAGATTGACATCAGTTGACAGTATAGACAGCAAAGTGAGAGGTGTATGGATGAATGGATTTTTCACTGCAAAATGAAATCATTTACAGCTTAGTCTTTTGTGAAGGACCATGACTCTGAAACTAGTAGGGAGGCAATATTGCACTGACTGTTACTGCTGCAGCACAGGGGGCTAGTTGGCCTTTGGGGACCATCCCAACGCCGATTACCCTGTAACCCTCTTGGGGATGTAATTTGGGCAAGACACTCTCCACAATCCCAAATTCTGGACCAGATAGTCGGGGCAGCGGCTGCCTCCTCTGCTATTCTGATGGTCAAGGTCGGACACGACGATACTACACAAAGGTGTTTGAGTCGGATGAGACGATAAACCGAGGTCCCATGTGCAGCACGCACTTGACGCACTGAAAAAGAACCCATGGCAATTTAAGTGTTGTCCTCTGGCAAAATTCTGAAGGAGAAATCCACTCAGATAGGTACACAAGTATATAGGTATGCACTAAATGCCTGAGTAAGTGCGTTGTATTATGCTGATGTTCAGGCATCTGCCTAGGATATGTGCTATAGCGTATATGGATTTGTCCGAGCGCAGTGATGCGTCCTTGAGATATTGTAACTGTTTGAAAAAAAAAAGAAAGAAAAAAAAGCGGTGAAGGAAGCCAGACCAGACAGTGCAGAGAGGAAAGGTGGATCTGATAATGCTGCGAAGAAAGGTAGACAGGACAAGGTAGAGAGACAAGTCAGTTCAATAATACAGCGTAGCTAGGAAAGCTAGACGGTACAGCGTAGCGAGAGAAAGTTGTATTGTATTGTATTGCATTGTATTGTATTATGTCCTTTTTTCACAACAGATTTCTCTGTGTGAAATTCGGCCTCCTCTACCCAGGGAGAGCGCGTCGCTACTCAGAGCGCCTCCAATTATATATATATATATATATATATATATTTTTTTTTTTTTTTTTTTTTTTTTTTACTGCCTGCAGTTTTTTTAATTTGTTTTGTTTTCCTATCAAAGTGGATTTTTCTATGAAATTTTGCCAGGGACAACCCTTTTGTTGCCGTGGGTTCTTTTACGTGCGCTAAGTGCATGCTGCACATGGGACCTCTGTTTATTGTCTCATCCGAATGGCTAGCGTCCAGACCACCATTCAATGTCTAGTGGAAAGGGAGAAAATAGTGGCGACTGTGCCGTGATTCGAACAGTGTGCTCAGATTCTCTCGCTTCCTAGGCGGACGCGTTGCCTCCAGGCCATCTCTCTACATACAGAGAGAAAAAAAGTAGTGAGAAAAAGTAGGCATGACAACGTGGAGAGAAAAAGTATACAGGACAACAAAGCGAAGAAAGCTAAATGATACAGTGTAGCGAGGGAAAGTAAGGAGAATAAAGTAGCGAGAGAAGGCAGCGAGAAAAGGCAGACAGTTCCTCGTTCTTTCATCTCTGAAAGAACATAATTCAAGGGAGAGGGACACTACTGGTGTGTCGAAGGACACTGGCAACATTGGCACGCTTATATCCCTTCGTTAACAAAACAAGTCGTTCTTTGAGAGCATGCACTCATGTCAAGAGTGGCTGGTGAAGACGGGCAACACACATGTTTATGTTCAGTTCAGCATTCCACTGTCAACACAACGAGAGAAAGATGACAGAAGGGTTAAGACGTTTATCTGTCAAAACAGCGTCCGTGAGGGTCTCGCCCTTTCTCCCAAGTCTGAGTGGAAAATCAAACTGTGCGTCTAGTCTATCGGACGAGACGATGGATCGAGGTTTCGTGTGCAGCACGCATGTGGCGCACTGAAAAAGACCGCAGGACAAGATAAGTGTTGTCCTATGGCAACATTCTGTTTAAGAAATCCACCCTGATGATACGTACACAAATATATATGCATGGTACTCAAGGCTTGAATAAGCGGGTTGGGTTATGCTGCTGGTCAGGCAAGGCATCTGATAGTAGATGTAGTGTAAAGTATATGGATTTGTCCGAACGCGGTGACGCCTGCTCGAGAAACTGTAAGTGAAACACAACTCACGTACGTTTTTCACGCTCAGGTCCTGCAGTTCCTGGGAATGCCGCTCAGTATCTCCACTTTGGTGGACTTCATTTCCGGCCCTACCTCAACGGGGGTCCTGGCCTCGCTGGGCTGGCTGACGGACAGAGGATCCAGCCCTTGGCATCGCAGGGTCCTAGCCACCATCCTTGTTGCTGGAATCCTCGTGTTGGGAGTTGCTTGCATTCTGACGGCTGACTTGATCCACCTGAGTCATTTGTACCATGACGCCAGCCCTTCTTCCGAAGAGAACGTCACAGACTGTGGGAACCAAACTGGATACAGATTCTTCGACGTTGGGAAAGGTCTTGACCAGCCTAGGAATCAATCTGATGACGAAAGTCAAGTTCCGGTAACGTTTGAGGCTCTGAACCTGACCGACAGCTGTTTAGACGACAAAGTTTCGTCCCCGGTAATGTAATAATTTAATCTGTGTTTGTAGCAGTCATAGTTTTAAAATGATCGTAAAACTGAACTCTATTCTTCCATAATTTTGAGGGCGTCAGGTCTGATGTGTTGTGCCACTGTAGAAAAAGGAAAAAGGAAATGTATTCAATCAAACATGTATTTAGTTGCTCTTCCATTGGCTATGTGAAATGAACAGTCCCACGTATTTTCTGTTACCTGCGTACCAACCTTTGTATGAAGAGAAGTTTCTCGTTTCCCGAAGACTTAGCTTTACTTCTGAAGTCTTCAGATGTTTCATCCTTTCACGATTGTTTTTCATTCCCCCATTTTCAAAAATTATTGAATTGCTATCCTAATGTGATGCTATACTTTTGATGGCATTCCTGCAGTTTATGTACCTTTGATATGGTTAAAAATATGTTCCGTTGTTTTCCATGCGAGGACTTCTGTACAAAAAAGAACAAGAAGATGGAGAAACTACTCTTTCACGAAACAAAAATCTGATATATTCTCAACCACTATTACCTGAAATTCAGTTAATTGGTACTATTCAAGTTGATAAGATTACCGATCCAAAGAAATAATACCGCTGCTACAATTACTATTTTCTGGTAGGGACTGTCTGACGGTTTGTTTGGATAACCACGAGAGAGAGAGAGAGAGAGAGAGAGAGAGAGAGAGAGAGAGAGAGAGAGAGAGTGTGTGTGTGTGTGTGTGCGTGCGTGCATGTATGTGTGTGTGTGTGAATCAGAATCAGAATCAGAATCAATTTTAATGTCAATTAAACCTGAACAAGGTTTATAAGACTCGCATGCAAAGTTACATGAAACCACGCACAAAAAAAAGAAAAAAAAAAAAAAAAGAAAAAGAAAAAAAGAAAAGTAAAAAAAGATAAATGCTGAACAAGACATTGAATCACTCTTGCACGCTATGGCGTTTTTGACAGCAGTTACTGACAAATTTCCCAAACAGTCCCACAAGTTTGTCTTCCAGTATTAGCTGACTGGGTTTAATAATATTTGGAATGTAATTTTGAATTTTTTGTATGAATTCTATTCTAATTTCTTTGTATAATTCGCAGTCATCTAAGAAATGAAATTCATCCTCTATTGTTTGACATTGTAAACATAGTCTCCTTTCTTTTGGAATGTTGAAATATCGACCTTTTTCTATTGCTAAATCATGACAGGATATTCTTAATTTGCACAATGATTGTTTTTGATTATAATTAAGATATCCTTCAAGCAAATAAGGCTCGGTTCTGTATTCACGAGTAACTTTATTATAGAATAGTAGTTTAGATTTATTTTCAGATTTGTTTCTCTTCCAGAATGAAACATATCCATATTCTAGTTTATTCATTATAACGTGGCTAAGTCTATGAATGTTGAATGTTGACTGGTTATTCCAAACGTGTCCTAAACCAAGATTCTGTAATATAATTTCAACGAAATTAATCCATGTTCGCTGTTTTGTTTCCTCTGTAAGCATATCATCATACACAATTTTGATATACGAATTTTCTCGTGCCTGTGTTATGTGAAACCAAAATTTTATTACTTGACAAATCACTTTTAAACTTAAGGGGTATTTACCTATTTCACCAAGTATTGCTAAATTTGTGGCTTTTTTGTGGACACCCAGTATTTGTTTAAAAAAGTTTAGATGAACATGCTCATGAGGAAATTTGTTCATGAGACAATGGTTATATAGTTTGTCAAAGGTAAAGGTAGCATCTGCTTTTTCACAAGTGGGGAACCATATTTCTGCTCCATACGTTAGTATTGGTGAAACGAGACTATCAAATAATTTTGATATTATATGTATGCTTATGTTTTCATTCTTGAAAGATCTTTTAAGAATATGAGAAGCTTTATTACCTTGTTTTGCCAGATGTTCCATAGCCTTTTCAAAACTGCCCGATTTATGGAATATTATTCCCAGGTATTTATATTGTTCAGTTGTTTCTATAACTTCTGTTCCACATTTAAAAAACATTCGAGCTCGTGGTTCTGATCTTGAAAATATGACAACTTTTGTTTTGCCTCTATTGATTTCAATACCCCATTGTTTACAATATAAATGTAACTGGTTTAGTTTCAGCTGTAGGCCATGTTTAGATTTTGAAAGTAATACTAAGTCATCAGCATATAAAAGACAAGAGATACTTTTGTTTTGAGAATGACTAACTGTTGGCGAATCGGTATCTGGGAGCCAATCAACAATATCATTTATAAATATATTGAATAACGTGGGGCTCAGTGTATTTCCCTGTAGTACTCCTCTTCGAACATAGATTGAAGGGGAGAATCCATTTTCATTACGGGTGCAGACTTTTGTGTCTGTATACAAACTTTTTATTAAATTGAAGCACCTACCTCGTATACGGATTTTTTAAAAAAGTTTTGTGAACATACCTGCATGTGAAATGCTATCAAACGCTTTTTTGAAATCCACGAAACATGCGTATAATCTGTCCGTTCTATTTTTCATGGTGTAATCAACATTTTTTTTCAAAACAAAAATATGGTCTGTAGTTCTAAAACCTTTTCTAAATCCAGCTTGTTCTTTTGCAAGTAAATTGTTTGATTCTAAATAATCATTTAATCTGCTGTTGAGGATTAGACAAAGTAGATTGCTTAAAGAACAATTGATAGTTATTACTCTGTAGTTATTTGGGTTTGATTTATCTCCCTCTTTATGAATTGGGATAGATATCCCATTTTTCCACAAATCCGGATAACATCCAGTTTTTAGAATGTAATTAAGTACTGTTTTAATTGTAGGAAGTAAGTCCGGTAAAACAGCTTTAATTATCTCATTTCTGATACCGTCTATGCCCGGTGATTTGTTGTTCTTCAATTTTTGGCACGCTTTTATTACTTCTGTGTCAGATATATCATTATCTAAATAAGTGTTATTACAATCCACATTGTTAAAACCGTTTTTCATCCCATTATCACTGGTATTTTGGTTTTCATCATCCATGCCAACTTTATTTCCAATAAGTTCATGTAAGTGGGTAATCCATCTTTTAACTGACAGGGATTGTGTGTTTTGATGCGTTTCCATTGTTTTTAGCTGTTTCAATTTTTTCCACAATGTATTTGGATCATAGGCCAGATCTTTGTGTAGCGAGTGAACTAGTTTTGATTTATACATTCTCCTTTTTTTCTTAATGATTTTATTATAAAGTTTTCTTTTATAAAAGTATTTCTGATGTAGATTTTTGTTAAATGGGTATCTGTTTAAAGCATTTAGAATTGATTTCAATTCTTTGCGTTGTACAACACATTCCTTGTCAAACCATTTTTTATGTCGCCTTATCTTCCTAGACTTTTTAATTCTGCATGTAAGACATTTTTTTTTGCTGCGTCTTGTAATATTTGTGTGAATTCATCTATGATTGTATTTATCATAGAATTTGTACTGGTACTGTTAGAAAGTTGAGTATTCAAAATATCATTAATATATTTTAATCGTTTTTTCATTTCTGGTGATGCTAGGATTATCCTAAGTTTCATTTTGGAATTTTCATCCCAGGAAAAAGCAATATCCTGAAAGGGGTTGTTCACATGACTAATTCCTTCTTCTATAGAAACCTGTAATTTATTTCGTAACACATGGCCAGTTTCTTTGTGGATAGAATGATTGATCGTCAATGACAAGGGGCAGTGATCTGAATAGGGAGTAAGATCATGAACTTTCGTTTCAATAACATCTTGTAAAATATTTTGAGAACAGAGAAAGTAATCAATCACACTACTTCCTTTTGGTGTAAAGCACGTATATCGACCTTGTAAATCTCCGAGTGTTCTGCCATTGAGAATGCATATGTTGGTGTCTATACAAATAGAACTAAGTTTTCTCCAATTCTTGTGGACAGTACGATCCATTGAGCATCTATATGTGACAGGGTGGAACACATAATCATCAGGTAATGAATACATATTGTTATCTCCATCCATTTGTATGAAATCAGGTAATATACCACTCCTGGCATTAAAGTCTCCACATAAGATTACATTTCCTTGAGCTGATAAACTGACGAGGTCAGATTCTACTCTGTCCCATACACTGTTTGTGTAATTTTTACCAAATGACGAGTGCGATGGTGGTATGTATAGACAGCCAATGTATGTGTTTCTATCTTCGGCGCGTATCTTTAACCAAACAATATTACTATTGTTTTGTGGTAAAATTTTAACTAGTTTTCTTATGTCATTCTTAATGAAAATTGATATGCCCCCTGATGCTTTCTGTGCTTTTAAATGTTTTGGTCGACAATAGTGTATTCAAGGTGCAAAGTCTGGTAAGTGTATATCATTTTCTGACTCTCTATCCAGATGAGTTTCCTCTAAAAAACAATATCGTGTGTGTGTGTGTGTGTGTGTGTGTGTGTGTGTGTGTGTGTGTGTGTGTGTGTGTGTGTGTGTGTGTGTGTGTGTGTGTGTAGGTTAACACGCGTGCATACGTACTGCTATTTCACGAATGCCTTAAATTGAAAAGCAAATGGAACACACTTGCCAAACACAAATGAACAACCACGACCACCACCACAACAACAACAAACTGTACTCTTCTGTCTTATAAAGATACCGTTCAAAGCGTGGCTGGCGATGCTGGGATTCATACTCGTGGAAGTTGGCTTTGACGGAGCCTGCTCGTTTGTCAAGTCCTACTCGGTGGCGTGCATCCCAGCCTCTGAATGCACCTCCTTCCTCTTCCTCTGCGTGATCACGGCATCTAGCGGCGGTCTCTTCACGTCCGTTCTTGGGATGCTGGACATGTCATTTACCGGACTTCCCACGGGGGCCGGGTAGGTTGTAGGAAATTGTCTCGTTGTTTACTGGTGCAACAGGCCAGACTACTCAAGGCTATTGGACTGGAAAGAGGGATGGATGTACTGCCAAGTTTGATTGTGTCAGTTGTGATGGAAGAGAGTTTTTGTTTAGTTCCTATGATCATTGCTTCAGTTTTGTCCGCGTTCAATTGTAACTTATTTAGAGTCATCCAATTATGAATGTCCAGGAAGCAGTTGGATGTTTCTTGCAAGAGCGACGACAGTTTTGTTTGGGTGTCAATCTTCTGGAGTTGAGTGTCATCAGCATAAGAATGATGACTGACATTATGGCGGTTGATAATTTCAGCGAGAGGAGCAGTGTACAGTGTGAAGAGCACTGCTCCTAAAACAGACCCCTGTGGGACTCCATGTTCAATTTTAACGGGTTCAGACTGGAAATTGTCAACAATGACAGACTGGAATCGATCAGTGAGATAAGATTTGAACCAGTTTAGAACAGTGCCATTGATACCAAATGTAAAATGAAGACGGGAAAGAAGGATTGAATGGTCTATCATGTCAAAGGCAGCTGACAAATCGAGAAGAGTGAGAAGGGAGATTTGTCCTGAGTCGGACGCTAGCAGTAGGTTATTCATGATGTGGAGGAGAGTGGTTTCGGTGCTGTGGCCAGCACGATAGGCAGACTGAAATGGGTGGATGAGATTGTTGAAACAAAGGTGTTACTTATTTGAGTTGATTGCAGCCTGTTTGAAATTGCTGGCAAGTTTTTGTTATACACTGTATCATTTTATTGTTCTTTCGTTATTACTTATTTGCAATCATTGTAAAGCTCCTCCAGCGTTGGGAAGCGCTATAAAAAAAATCCAGTCCTCTTCTTCTTTTTTGTCTTTTTCTCGTTATAATTATTGTCATTAATATGAATGTGATACAGATTGGTTGGGTGAGCGAAGTGTATGCAGGGGTTATATTCCGGCCAAGAGGGGCATGACATGGCCTGGGCTGGTTTAACCCCGGGGGTATAAACTAGTCAGGGGTAAAGTTTAGCCTGTTACACCGGCATTGTGCCGGGCAGTGTTGACAGTAGGTGGATTTTAGATTTTAGTGTGTGGATAATAATTTCCACGTGATTCTCTCTCCCTCCCCACACCCCCTGTCTCTATCTGTCTTTCTCTGTCTCTGTCATTGTGTCTGTTTATATATTCTCACTCTCTCCGTGTGTAACTTTTTTTTTTTTGGTGTGTGTGTGTGTGTGTGTGTGTGTGTGTGTGTGTGTGTGTGTGATTTCATTTCCTTTTTTTCAGCATCAGCGGATTTCTGAACGTGGCAGTGGCAGCAGTGACGGTCATAGTCAGCATTACAGTGGGCCTGCCCATCACCCTGCTGACAGGATGGGCCCTGCGGAGACACACCGCTTTGTCCGCTGCCTGGGGTGACGGAACACACAGTAAGACGGACCACATTTCCACCTCTCAAAGGAACCAGCACCGCATAACCACCGAGGAGACTGAAATCGACACCTGCAGTGTGGACATAACTGACACCACACGTGATACCAGCCAGCCACACAACAAAGAAACGAAAGCTAACATCTTAACTGGCAATAATTCACGTTTCGCAGAAAGCAATGACAACAATGAAAAGCTATCCGAGACTCATCACATCACTATGCCTTCCCACGAAGCCACCACACGAAGCAACGACAATACTGATGATGATGAAATCATGAGCAAATCACTACCCATCAGCAACAACGCAGAACTCACAGGTATAAAACGCGATGTTCAGAAGAGAAGGTCATGCTCATCGTTGCACGAAGAAGAACGCATCTCGGAAGCAGCAGACAAGGATCTTGAGCAGAAGAAGAAGAAGAACCGTGAGGAAGTTGCACCACCTGGGACTAAACGTGATTATGGTGCGGTGAAAGCCAGGACTGTCACCTCGTCAGAAGATAAAATCGAAAGCCGTGAACCTTCTCCGCAAGCATCCGTGAAAAAAGAAACTGAGAGTACCACCGAGGGAGTTACTAAAGCCAGCAAGACCTGCTGTCAAGGTGGGGTGAAAGTGAGAATAGCTCTCATCGTGTTGTCCGCCGCCATGGCTGTTGGCATGGCCTTCATATTCTCCGTCGGCAGCTCGGACTACGTGGGCAGAGCCATCTTCCGTGGGGATCCTGACGCGGCTGTGAGCACGGACAGTCTGTCCAGGCAGGTGGATTATGTACTTTGAGATCACTGTTTCACTTTCATTTATTTATTGTTTGTTTGTTTAGAAAAAAAAGGTTCAGCTGGTGCGTTAGGTTCATGCACTGGTCTGACATATGTCTTTTTGATACGTCAAAATGAAATAGCAGATGTGTTTTAGCGAATATGGAACCACCCTCTTTAAAATGCATCCTTGAAAACGAAACTTTATTTACGTAATGCACTGTGACTCTAAATAGCATCAACACATTGTTATATAAATTCCTTTAGCTTGAAACCCCACTCCCACCCCCCAGCAGCAATCAGCAGCAGCAGCAGCAGCAACAACAACAACAAAGAGAGCATTTTGAACAGTCACGCGAAGAGTGATACAATCCACTGCAGACAAAGTAGGGCTGAACATGATGATCAAGAACGGTTTAGTTCCAAAAGTTATTTCAGCCTGCTGTGCCCACGAAAATTACAGAACAGTTATGAACATGAACTTCGGAGATTAATTCCCTTTTGGCATTTAGATAATAAAAAAAAGGAAAGGCAATTTCCTCGTCCTCTTCAGTGTCCGAACGAGCCTGAATATGGCTGAGCACAGGAAATCTAGAATGAGCTAGTCAGGTCACCGGGAGATACTGAAAAATGGGCATCCAAAACAAAAAGTAGAAGAAAAAAAAAAACATAATCGGAGAGCGTCATCCCTGTTACATTGACCAGAAACTTAAGAGTATACTGGACACACAACTTCTACACGGGGGCACATCTGGAAACTGTACATCCATCTGAAATATAAATATACTTATGGTTAACAATTAGTAAAGAGTGGTAACTCTCTCCATTCACAAGGTACACAACTTCAAGTCAGTGCTGCTTACGCTACCGATTCAGCTCAAAAAAGGAAGCACCGGGCCTGTCCTTATACCGACAATTTGACATGTGCACACAGCAGCAAAGGCAGAAGAAATGGCCTCATTATTTGTTAATTTCCATACTTATGGTTAGTTTCCGTTTACTGCTGGATTGATGAGGCTGCAATGGTCAAACGAACATGTGTTGA
Source organism: Babylonia areolata (assembly GCF_041734735.1). NCBI lineage: Eukaryota > Metazoa > Mollusca > Gastropoda > Neogastropoda > Buccinidae > Babylonia > Babylonia areolata. The sequence continues at coordinate 13,669,465 of NC_134896.1, read as the reverse complement.
GGTTGTGAAACTGTAAGGAAGTTGAGTGCAACCCTGTACGTGCGTGCGTGAGTGCGTGCCTGCGTGTGTGTGTGTGTGTGTGTGTGTGTGTGTGTTATTTCGCGTCGCGCATGTGGATGACTGGATTTGTTTTCATCAGGTACGAAGAAGGAAGGAAGATGGCATCCAAAGGACTGTGTGTTCATTACGTATCCTATCTTCTCTTCAATTTGGTGAACCACCGGCTCATCAAGTGTCTAGGTAAACTGTTCACTTTTTGTTCTATCACAGCCAAATATACTCTCCTCTAAATGTTATTTTCGCAAAAAAAAAACAACAACAACAAAAAACTCAAAACAAAACAAAACAAAACAAAACAACAACAACAAAAAACAAACAAAAAAACAACAACAACAACAACAAAAGAAAACCAACAACCTACAAACAAGCAAAAGAAACAAACAAACAAAAAACTAATAATGTGTGTTCGATATTTAGCAAACTGAGTTGTAAGTGACAACTAGATGTTAGACAAGTTTTGATTATTCCTTACCTTTCCTGCGCGAATAAGTTTCACATTTTCTTACCCGATCGTTTAGCAGCACAGCCTTTTGAGAAAGAACCCTGCCAGTACTTCGTATTGTGTTGTATTGTATTATATTGTGTTACTCTTTTTTGTCACAACAGATTTCTGTGTGTGGAATTCGGGCTGCTCTCCCCAGGGAAAGCGCCACCCATTTTGATTTTTGTTATGTAAAGTTTTTCTTTCTTCAAACACTTGAAGGCAACCGCAGACAACGAATTTTTTGTTTCATGATCTGCAAAACCTTGCCAAACGAACAAAGACTACACTAAAACAAGATGGAAAGAACTGACTGTCACATCATCAGTAGTGACCATAGGGTCGGAGACTACAGGAAAGAAGAAGAAGGAAAAGGCAGGAAAGGAAGAAGGAAAGAAGGAAGGACGGAAGGAAGGAAGGAAGGAGGGAAGGAAGAAAGAAGAACAACAACAAGAAGACGACGAAGAAACCACATTAACAATGTAAACAAAAATGTATTGTGTGTTCGGCTCGCGGGATGTCAAAAAAACATATTGCTGCAGGTTTGGCCTGTCATTATGGAGACAAAGGACGCGACGTTGGTTTCATTATAAAGATTTTCGTAAGATGAAATAGGATAGGCTAAGAATAACGTTATTATCTCATTAAGAGAAATTACACAAGGCGCGGCAAAACAAACGCAGACAATTACTCAACACAAAAACATAAACATGACTTAACTAAAACGAATCAGTAACATAGAAGACATTGATATAAAAACTATTGCATATATTCACTGAATTAAAATGTTGTAATTAGTCATTATTGAAAGCATATTGAGCATAATGTTTTGTCTATTGATACGATTTTTTAATTGATTTTTTGCTGTTTTTTTGTATGTTTGTATTATGAGTGAAATAGTACTTGTCAATGTGTATATTAAGTGATTGAACGAATGAGCCTACTTCTTGTTTTTGACATCACTCTTTTTGTATTTATTGGATATGTGTAAATGATGAACGTATGTAGTGTTTCAATGCCTCCAGGGGGCACACGAAATAAACTCCTTGCCTTGCCTTGCCTTGAAATACACCAAGGCTAACATTGCATGTATGCTATTGCACATTAATTAAGATAAGATAAGGATAACTTTATCATTACATAGTAATTATCAGTGGTGGTTCGTCCGTCGGGATCGACGAGGACCATCTAGTCATCCTGGGGGTGGGTGGGTTGGGCTCTGTGGGTGCGCAGATGACTGGTCAGGCCAATCCGCGCCCGGAAGGTTCTGACGCAGTGTGGACAGGGGATGGTAGCGACTGTGGGGGACTTGCTGGCCCTGCTTTTCCTGGCCTGTCTGCGTTGCTTTGCTGCAGCGATTCTGTTGGCCTCACAGGATTTGGCGCCTTTGTGGACAGCTGAACGCCACTTTGGTCTGTCCATTGCATTCAGCTCCCATGTGTCGTGGCTGATGTTGAAGGCCTCCAGAGAAGCTTTCAGAGTGTCTTTGAAGCGCTTCTTTTGGCCTCCATGGGAGCGCTTGCCATGTTGGAGTTCGCCGTACAGCAGTTTCTTGGGAAGCCGGTGGTCTGGCATGCGAACTACATGGCCTGCACCAGGATGGTGTAGATGCTGGGCAAGCTTGCACGAGTGAGCACCTCTGTGTCAGGGATCTTCTCTTGCCACTTTCTACCGAGAAGTTTTCTGAGGCTGGTGGTGTGGAAGTGTTCAGCTTTTTGGCGTGGCGTTTGTAGACCGTCCATGATTCACATCCATAGAGCAGTGTGGTGAGAACTATGGCCTTGTATACTTTGAGCTTCGTCTCCAGGGTGATGCCTCTCCTGTTCCAAACGTTCTTATGGAGTCTGCCGAAGGCAGCACTGGCTTTGGCGAGTCTGGCATTCACCTCGTCGTCGATGACAACTGTGCGAGAGAGTGTACTGCCCAGGTATGTGAACTTGTCCACCGCGTTCAGTCGTTGCCCGTTGATGAAGATATTTGGTTCAACGTAAGGCTTTCTGGAGCTGGCTGGTGCATCACCTCAGTCTTCTTTGTGCTGATTGTGAGGCCAAAGTTGTCACAGGCAGCAGAGAACTTGTCGACGCTGTGTTGCATGTCAGCTTCGGCGGCAGCGTTGAGAGCGCAGTCATCAGCAAACAGGAAGTCGTTGACGGTGTCTGTCCTCACCTTGGTTTTTGCTTGAAGCCTCCTGAGGTTGAAGAGTGAGCCATCTGTGCGGTACCTGATGCCAATGCCTACGTCAGCTTCTCTGAAGGCGTTTGTCAGCATGGCTGAAAACATGAGACTGAACAGGGTGGGAGCAAGAACACACCCTTGCTTGACTCCTTTGGAGACAGGGAATGGTTATGAAGTCTCTCCGTTGTCTTGGACTCGGGCCAGCATCCCATCGCGTAGTTGCTGTATGATGGTGATGAACTTTCTGGGACATCCGTACTTCGCCATGATTCTCCAAAGGCTATCTCTGCTAACAGTATCGAAGGCCTTGGTCAGATCGACATAGGTGGAGTAAAGGTCGGCGTTCTGTTCCTGACACTTCTCCTGGAGCTGCCTGGCAGCAAACACCATGTCGATAGTCCCGCGTTCTTTCTGGAAGCCACACTGGCTATCTGGTAGGAGACCTTGCTCAAGGTGCGCTATGAGACGGTTGAGTAGCACTCTGGCCAGAGTCTTGCCTGCGACGGACAGCAGGGATATTCCACGATGGTTGTCACAGGCCTGACGATTTCCTTTGCGCTTGTACAGGTGTATGATGGAAGCGTCTTTGAAGTCCTGTGGAACTGCCTCATGCTGCTAGATGAGCTGGAACAGCTGATGAAGCTTCTCAGTCAGCGCCATACCACCTTTGTAGACCTCAGCTGGAATGGAGTCTGAGCCAGGGGCTTTGCCATTGGATAGCAGACGGATAGCTTTCTGGGTCTCCTCCAAAGTTGGAATGGCATCCAAGGACTCACTGACTGGCACCTGGGGGAGTCGGTCGATGACTTCATCATTGATGGTGGAAGGGCGGTTCAGTACACTGTCAAAGTGTTCAGCCCATCTCTCAAGGATCCCGTCCTTGTTAGTGATCAGGGTAGAACCATCAGCACTGAGGAGTGGAGCAGATCCGGATGTGGTGGGACCGTAGACTTCTTTCAGGCCGTTATAGAAGTTCTTCATGTCGTTCCTGTCTGCAAAGCCCTGGATCTCATCAGCTTTGTTGCTCAACCAGGAATCCTGCATCTGCCGCAGCTGCAGCTGGATAGTGCTGCGTGCGCTCTTCAGTATGTCTTTCTGTGACTGTGACTTGGGATTTTCAATGTGGTCTTCCAGCAGCTGCTTGATCTCAGTGCAGTTCTCATCAAAGCAGTCTTTGTGCTTCCTGGCAGAAGGCCCCAGGCACTCCATGGCAGTGTTGTACACCGTTTCATGCAGTGCGCCCCATGCTGCCTCCACATTCTGGTTGTCCAGCACGGTGGACTCAAGGCGTTCCTCTAGGGTGTCAGCAAAGCTATGCTTGATGTTGCCTAGCTCCAGCTTGTTGACATTCAGGCATTTGGGTGCTTTCATGCCCTGAGGCCGTCTCTTGGGCTGGATGCGGAGGTTGAGTTTGGAGACGATAATGCGGTGGTCTGTCCAGCACTCGGCGCCGCACATGGCCCTCGTGACTCGTACGTCCTGCCTGTCCCTCTTCCTGACGATGGCAAAGTCGATTAGATGCCAATGCCCGGAGCAAGGATGCATCCATGACGTCCTGTTACGGGTAGGGAGGCAGAAGACGGTGATTGTGATAAGAAGGTCGTGCTCGGCACATGTCTGGAGAAGTAGTTGACCATTGCTGTTACAGTTGCCAACCCCATGCTTCCCAATCACGCCTTCACAGGAGGTGTTGTCACAGTCAACTCTCCCGTTAAAGTCACCAAGAATGATGAGCTTGTCTGCGTTGGGAACAGTGGTGATGACAGAGTTCAGGTCCTAGTAGAACTTGTCCTTGATCTCGCCGGGTTGGTCATGGTGGGCGCTTAGGCACTGACAATGGTGGTAAACTTCTTCCCGTTGCATAAAGGGAGTTTTATCGTCATCAGGCGATCGTTCACTCCTTTCGGGGGGCCAGCCAGCTTGCCAACGAGGGGTGTCTTCAATGCAAAGCCATCTCCAGCCTCACGTTTCTCTTCAGGTCTGCGACCACTCCAAAAGAAGGTGTAGCCTGCGCCTCGCTCACAGAGTTCGCCTTCTTCTGCCAGTCTGGTCTCACTTGCTTGCTAGACAAGCCCTGACTCACCGAAGGTTTGAGACCCGTCGGCTACCCTCACCTAGTTTAGCCAGCCTGTGAAAGCCGTTGCCCGGGTGTTGGGCCCTGCCGCATGCTAGCAGCTTCTAGGACCCATAAGTGAGAGCTGGGTGCCGGTGGGAACCAATACAGGACTAAGCACTCCCGGAAGAGCGAGTAATTATCAGTACAAGTGTATCGAAAGACACGAACATTGCACAATTATTTGTATTGCGCATTTATCCTGCACACTGTAAAAGTAAATGATTTTCTAAGAAATTCAAACAAAGCACAGTCTATCTATTCATTCCCATCCTCAGGGTACCGTAAGGAATTCCTGCTGACACAACTGCTGATGGCAGGCACAATGGCGGTTCTGGCACTGACGGCCCGGCTGGAGGTGTTCTTTGTGCTGGCGGTAGTGGCCGGACTGCACAGGGTTACCTTCCATGTCATACCCTACGCTGCTGCCAACGATGTTTTAAGAACCATGGTGAAGGCTTGTTGTGTGAAGAGCGTACATTGTAGTGCCTGTAGCAGGTGTGTGTGTGTGTGTGTGTGTGTGTGTGTGTGTGTGTGTGTGTGTGTGTGTGTGTGTGTACGGGCGCATGCATGCATGCATGTGTGTGTGTGTGTGTGTGTGTGTGTGTGTGTGTGTGTGTGTGTGTACGCGCGCGTGCATGTGTGTGTGTGTGTGTGTGTGTGTGTGTGTTTGTTTGTTTGTGTCCTGCACAAATTGAATCAGAATAGGAGCTACTGAACCCCCCCCACCCCCCAATAAAAAATGACTCAGCAACAGGACAGAGCATCCTCTCGCGTGTGGCCTCATGGCGACACTAACACTGACAGCACTCACTGACTGCTGGCACTGGGACGGCGGCAGAACAATGTGAGTGTAGCTTTGGGGACATTTTCAGAAAAAAAAACATCATGAGGGCCAGGTACGGACGATAGAGTGAAAAAAAAACAACCAAACCCACAACAAAACACACACACACAAAATTTCTGCTTACAAACCAACCAGCCAACACAATCACACACTTCATTTCATCCTGAAACAGTTTAAACTTTACCTCGTCAGTGAAAAAAAAGGCGACTGCCGGACCTTTTAAAGCGAAGTTAAAAATATCAAGAGGTGGTGTAAAAAAAAAAAAAAAATCAAAGGTCTAAGAGTCTAAGACTCGAAACGTCGTTCACCCCCGAAAACGGAGTATGGCTGCTTGCATGGCGGGGGTAAAAAAAGGTCATACACGTAAAATCCCACTCGTGTACATGTATAAGTGTGAACGTGGGAGTTGCAGTCCACGAACGAAGAAGACGTTGTTTTACAGTCATCTTAAGATACCTTTGATTTTACATCACCGTTTGTTATTTCTAACTTCGTTTACCTCGTAGGGTATTGCATTCCTTGTGTAAACAAAGTAAGTCTATGTTTTAATCCGGTGTTCTGTTGTCTCTCTCTCTCTCTCTCTCTCTCTCTCTCTCTCTCTCTCTCTCTCTCTGTGTGTGTGTGTGTGTGTGTGTGTGTGTGTGTGTGGTAAACTTTAACATTGACATTTTCTCTGCAAATACTTTGTCAGTTGACGCCAAATTAGGCATAAAAATAGGAAAAATTCCGTTCTTTCCAGTCATCTTGTTTAAAACAATATTGCATCTATGGGATGGGCACAAAAAAAAAAAAAAAAAAAAAAAAAATGAAGCCTAATTATATGCAACTGCATTTACTGTTATATTTATATTTTTTGTATTCTCTAAACTTGGCACTTTGATCTGATATTCTGACCCAACAACAAGAGCAGTCATTATTATCATTTTTTGTTCAAACAGGAACTTCTTTTGCTAAGCATGGAAGTTTTATTTATTTTGCAAACGTTTTGGTGCAGATAGTAAAAAAGGGAAATTACTCTGTAATTAATGCTAGGGGAATAAATTTGCTTTAAACTGATCTTTCTCATCTTAAACATTACATTTTTAAATTATACTCAATATATAAAAAGCTTGGATTTTTTTAAAGTGTATCACAAGTGAGTCTTGAAGGCCTTGCCTCTCACGTTTTTTCTTTTTTTGCTGGCAGGATTCTGGAAAGGAACGGGTGGGTTTTGTGATGGCGCTGATCACGATCGCCTTTCCCGCGGGAGACTGTTTCTTCTTCGCCTGGATGGGTCCACTGGAGCACCTCACCGGGGTGGTCTCTGTGCCCATGTGGTTAGGGGCTCTCTATGGCTGCATGTCGGCCTTGGTCTTCTCCCTCGTCGGCAAGGGGGAGAGATCCGTCTGCTGCTGTTGTTAAGTCTGTCTGTTGTTGATATTGACATTGATGATGGTGACGATGATAAGGTGTTTTTTTTGGTTATTTTTGTGTATGTATGTATGCATATATGTATGTATGTATGTATGTATGTATGTATGTATGTGTGTGTGTGTGTGTGTGTGTGTGTGTGTGTGTGTGTGTGTGTGTGTGCGCGCGCGTGTGTGCGTGCGTGTGCGTGTGTGCGTGCGTGCGTGCGTGCGTGTGTGTGTGTGTGCGTGTGTGTGTGTGTGTGTGTGTGTGTGTGTGTGTGTGTGTTTATATCAGCCTGTAATGTCCATGATGCTATTGGTCAGAAGCAAAGCACTAGACACAAAACAGGAAGCAGGCACTACACACACGAAAAACAATCACATACACAGGTAGGAACACAGAATCAAAAGACAAGCAAATTGCAAAAGTACCTACTTTTTCACCAGTCCCTGAATGGGAGCAGTGTAAAGCTACCTTTGACATGGATTATACAGATTTATCGAAGAACCAGTCACCATTTTTGTTAAAACCTGAAGTGCTCTCACATATAGAAAATCAATATTCAAATTATCTAAAAATATACACAGACGGATCTGTTCTAGAAGATGGTAATTCAGGAGCGGCTTTTGTAATTCCTTCATTTAGAATAGAAAAACTATACTATATTGGTAGACAATATTCCATTTTCACAGCTGAACTTATAGCCATACTTATGGCCTTAAATTATATTTCAGACATTCCGAAAACTGTAAGTTAAATTTTATTATGTGTAGACTCAAAGTCAGTATTACAAGCTATAGAATCTCCAAATTCAAAGAAGCGAATTGAGATGACAATGGAAATAAAACATATTATTCACCAACTGACAAAACAGGGCATTAAAATAACTTTCTGTTGGGTACCTTCGCACTGTGGAATATCTTCAAATGAGTGGGTAGACCAAGCAGCTAGAAAAGCAGCACGTACCTTTGTAACAAATCGCTTTGTACATGTGTTGTCGGTGACAATTTTTTATATGGTATTTTGTGTGTGTGTTGATTTTTGTCAACTTGAAAATGCAGACACTTTTTCACGCAGGAACATAAGGTTCCCATCCGATGTTCTGTTGTGCGATATATTGTGAAGCACGTGAATGCCGTTTTTTAAAACTGTTAATTGTTAACATTAGGCCAGTTCCGTTTCCCTGAACTGGTATGTTTTTGCTGATGCCAGTCATTGCTGTTTGACTTGTGGGCCAGAAGCATTCCCGTTGTGAACAGCATTGAGGCATACTGGAAATAAGGTATTTATTGATTTGTTTTATTTTGCCTAAGAAACTAAATGTTTTTGTTCTTGATATTTTTTCCAATATTCGGCTAAGACTGGTTTGTGTTTAATGTGGAAAAAGATTTTACTTAAAAAAATACGTGAGTTGAATATTGATTTTTCATGTTGGGGATGCTCCAAGTCGAATAATTTTGGGAGCTGCTTGGTATGATGTAAGCGTTAACGCTTCTTTATGTGAATGAAACGGATTTATTTTTGAGTAAGTTGAAAAAAGGAATTTATTTTTTGAGTGAGTTGGGAACTGAACACTTATTTTCTTTCTTTAATTATGTATTTATTAATATCATTAAGTTAATTAAAAAGTAAAAGAAAATGTGAGTTTGCGTTCTTCTAAAAACAACAACAAAAAAACTTGATTCGCGTTCATGTTTTGCTTTTTTGGTTCGGATGAAGTGCCAGTTGAAAATAACACAGGCCTACGAATTTAAGTAAAAATAATTCCGTTACAACCTTCGAAGGCGCAATACAACTTGACATCCAGTTAGATCTACATGAATGCATTAGCTGTATAGAAAATGTATCTAGAAATCGATTTAAGAAATTACTTATAGATTCAAATAATCAATATTACCAATGTGTAAACACAAAGAATGCAGCTAATCCCAAACATTTTCAAAATTCGACACCAGCAGCACATTCAAGACAAATTACAAGCCTAATGTATAGACTTCGTTTAAATGCCTTTCGTACAAAATTTTCTAAAAATATAAAATGTATATGCGGTAAGCAAATAACTGTAAGCCATCTACTCATTCATTGTCCGAGCATAAGACAGTTACTTCCAAAAGATGTAGTTGATGACTTTTCTTCCAATATTTCATTAGCCACTGAAAAGATTTTGAATGATTATTCATTGCTTAGAATGTTTTCAGAAATTTTAAACTCCAGTCCAGTTGGTATCATCCTTTGATGTATTATATTTAATACTGTGATTTATATATACATTGTTGTAGGTTAATACTTGTTGATATGCATATACATATTCTCCTTCCCATGACAACTCATTCAATACACACCACAACCTCTTTAGACTTTTTCTTATAATATACTTTTCCTCTGATACATAACATGAACTTTAAAAAAAAAATTTTAACACTAATATTCACATGCATTCCCTTTCCTTTATATAAACACTACTTTACTCATTTCCGTCTAAAAACACTTATAGTGAATAGACGTTAAACTGAAGAACACAGAATTGGAAAAAAAAAAGGAAAAAAAAAGAAAAAAAAAGACAGTGGAGAGGCTGTGAGTGAGAAGCACCCCTCCTCCAATCAATCAATCACCCATTCAGTACGCACGCTCGAGCATGAATCCCCCCCCCCCCACCTCCACCATCCCGCCTGCCCCCCCCCCTTCCCCCCCCGACAGCATAAACAATTGTAACATATTAAAACTGTATATCAATAAGGGAAAAATAACACACAAAAACAACCAACATCTATCAGTATGAAAACACACAGACAGAGAATTGTGAAAGAAAGGTTTGTGTTCGTGAGGAAAGAGAGGCGGCAGGGGACACAACCCTCCGAACTCTCCCCAATAGGAAGATACTGCATATACTTCACCGCCCTTCTTCAGCGTCGCACACGAGCATGCAGAACATTTATGTTATGTTGGTCTTTTGTTAGTGTTTTTATTTTATTTTATTTTTTATTTTTATTTTATTTTATTTTTTTAAAATCTTTATTCCGATGGTCATTGTTCGATAAAATGACAAGCAACTATCATACAGACAGAGTGTGGACAGTGAATAAATTTGAATTCAAAATTCCACTTACAAATTCTTCCACTGATATATTTCAGTAAATAGAACGGAGAAAAAACAAACCCTCACAGTCAAGAGCACAGAGAGACAAGATATTGTTAGCCTGCTAGAAATTTGGGAATCTCGCCGAGAGCATCATTACAAGAGGGGGGGGGGGGGGGGGGGGGGGGGGGGGGGGTGAAAGGAAAGGTTGGAAAGGAGGCGGGGAAATCTTTTGACGTCAGTTCGTTTTGTGTCCGCAGTGATTTTGTTCAAAAACGTATATAAAAGCGGGCCAACATCATATAAGGTGTTGCATAAACTGTAAACAGAAATACAGAGAGAGAGACTCAGAGAGAGAGAGAGAGAGAGAGAGAGAGAGAGAGAACAAGAACAAGAACAAAACTTTAATCTCCAGGCCTCCGGCCCCTAGAAAGAGGTCAAAAGTACACAATATGGTGATCACTCAGCCACAACAAAATGTAAAATACGTACTAACTTAAACCTGTAGAACAAAAGTGCTTGAGAGAGAGAGAGAGAGAGAGAGAGAGAGAGAGAGAGAGAGAGAGAGAGAGAGAATGAATGAATCAATCAATCAATCAATGAATGAATGAATCTTTATCTTCCAACGGTGAAGATATTAGCACTTTGGCCGACTTACACATCTGCCGTTGTTCTAAGAGACACACAAACATGTAAGCATATAAATGTAGTTATACACACACACACACACACACACACACACACACACACACACACACTAACACACACTCACACACACACACACACACACACTCACACCAAGGGAAAAACAACAACAAAACCCTAGCATGAATGCTACACATGAATGATTCAAGTGAAATTAACACAGAAAAGTAACGATAAATTTTTTTGGGCGAAACCCTGACTGATTTTGATGAAGCAAGTTGTGCCGGTCAAGATATTGCAAAAGGTGCTTGTGTACGTGTTTTTCAAGTGGTTTAGAAAGCGATGATAGTATTGATATTGGTCGGTAATCGTTCAGGTCAGAGGGATTTTTTACTTTAGGTAGTGGTATGATTTCGGCAGTTTTGAACATAGTTGGAAAAACACTTTTTGAAATACTGAGGTTATAAATATATGTCAGATGATGCACTGTATATGGCAGTGATAGAAGCAGAATTGTATTGCTGAGTCCGTCACAGCCATGTGTATTTTTTTTTTGTCCAAGGCTGGATATGTATTTACCGACCTCATAAACGGTTAGTTGTGGAATGTGAAATTTATCTTGTTGGCTAAGCCTGTCTGAACAAAATGATTTTAGACTGACTGGACATTCATACTGATCTGAGTTTTGTTTCAGGCGATTTGTCAAACTTTCCGCGATGGATAGGAAGTGGTTGTTAAAGTCTGTTGCTGTGAAACAATCATATTTCAATGATTTTCCAGGAAAGGACTTATTGGTCAGTGCATTGAGAGCTTTCCGTATGGATGAAGTATTGTCTGATTCTGACGTCGTTATCCTGTTAAAATATGTCTTTTTGGCCTGACGGACTAAGAACTTCTCGTGTTTTCTTTGTTGCTTAAACGCGGAATAGTTTTTTTCTTTCTTAAGTTTATCTCTAATTTTGATCGCTATTGATAATTTATGATGACAGGAAACCAAGGAGGTGTTGATGAATTTCCTACCCGTTTTCTTCTAACTGGGGCATGCTTGTCATAAACAGATAAAAAGATTCTATGAAATGCCGCGACCGCTTCATCTGGATCGTTAGATTCATAGATTTCCTTAAATGAGCATTCGCTAAGATCATGGAGAAAATCAACTTCGTTAAAGTGCTTGTACGATCGATACGTGATGGTGGAGTGGGTTCTAGTTCTAGCTGTTGGTATCTTACAGGCAACTGTACACTGTATAGTGAAGTGGTCACTGATACTGGTCTGGTGTACCTGAGCACTTACGACTCTGTCTGGATTGTTAACATAGAGTCAATCAGAGTTGAGCTGGATGACGTAACTCGCGTTGCTGACTGTATTACATGGTGCAAATTAAATAGAGATATGGTAGAATCCCATGCTGGATGAGGTTTTTGAAAATCTATATTAAAGTCACCAAGAATGATAATGTCCCTGCCACGAGCAAAATCCTGTACTTTGTCCATCATGATGACAAAATCATCATACCACCCGAAATTGCTGGATGGGTTTCTATAAATGAATCCTAGTATAACTGGGCATTTTGCTACTTTCACCTCCAGCCAGATGCTTTCTACATTTACGGACTCTAAATCAAATCGTCTATTAGTAAAAGCTTTCACAGTGTCATGGACATACACAGCTATTCCGGTGTGTCCGGAATGAGTGGCATCTCTTCTGAACAATGAATAGTTTGGAATCGCAATTACATCATCGTCTACAGCTGGGGACAGTCTAGACTCTGTTATTCCTAAAATGTGACAAATTCTAGTCTGGTCAAGGAAGACGTTCACATCAGTCGCTTTGTTCTCAAGATGGTAGACATTCAAATGACCGACAGTGAGATCATAAGTTTGCATTTTTGACATGAATGATGTAGGTCTACACTTCAATTAACACTTCTTAAAAAAGGTGAAGCAGACAATAGTTTCACAAGAACACTTCATAACAATTCAGGGCAAAATTAATGAAAAGAAAAATAAGAAAAGCAAACACAGAATAAAAAAAAATAAATCAATGCACACACACACACATACACACACCCACCCACACACAATTTGTTTATATGCAAGTGCTAAGAAAAAAAAAAGAATCGCAAGGTTCACACGAAATGTTTACGAAGAAGTAAAAAAAAAAAGTTGCTGGATGAAAAACATAAACACACGAAATTGCAAAAAAGAAAACACAACAAAAAACCTCCAATAAAACAAGAACAATCCAAGTCAAGAACAGGAGGTGGGGGACACAAAAGTGAATTGGGGGCAGAAGTTGACACTAGTATGTCACAACGGTCATCCACAGTAAGCCTGGGGAAAAAAAGAAGATGGGAAAACGAAGGTGGATTTTCTACAGTGGGTCCCTCAGTACAGTGAAGGAGAGACTGAAGGGTAGAGGCGCTGCATGTGATGAAGCCAGGGGTTGAAGGGCATAGCGGGGAAGGGAGGGAAAGGCCAAAAGGGGGGAAACATGGGCAATGGCTGGCTGGGTTTGTTATAATGCGGCATGGGTGGTATTCCTAAGTGGGGGGCACACGTTGTTTGACTGACTGGTATTTGACCACTATTTTTTGACTGATCAAACGACTTTTGCTCGTTTTTTTGTTGACCAATCTGACTGTCCTGTTCAGCGTGCTCAGAGCTCGCCGATGGTGCAGACTGGATTGGCCCGCACTGCGTCACTTGAGTGTCTTGTGTTCTGGATGGTGGAGGTTGTAGACGGTCGGCCCAGTGGCCAGCCATTTTCTCTTGAGCCACGCGGCCCTCGCAAAGTGCCGGGCCTGCTCTGCCGTCACTGAACCGTGAAGGACGGTTTGTGCGGAGAGCGAGAAACTGACTGACTTAACGTAGCCATAGCGACAGACCCCTTGCGGACAGATGGGCGCCGTCAGTTGTGAAATAAGGTTTCACCATTTGGGAATTTGTGTCAACAAATTTGTTTTCAAGCAGAAAAGTGATTTCCTTGTCTGCGCATACCGCATGCAGTTCATTATTTAGTAGGTTTATGAATCGCAAAGGAGCAGATTTTCTGGGAAGGAGCGCGGAGACAGCTATTTTGGCTGCAGGAAAAACCCTTTTGAACTGAGTCAGGAGGTCACTAAAGTCACGCTTCAGTGTGTCAGCGGTGTAGTGTTTGTGTATGTCATTACCCCCGACTTGCCATTGTTAGGTCAGGTCATTAGATCTGCTACTGGTAACCTGTAATCCAGTACAACCTGTTCAGGGTCGGGTTGCCGGCGACTAAACCGGCACTCCCACCGCTCCCTTCCAGGACTGGTGAGGCGGGTGGCTAGACACCCTTATGGAGATCCATAAAAGGGCGTTGGCTCAGGAGAGCCACCGACGGCCATCTAGCTCCACCGTGCTGTGTGCATGCCACACGCAGTTGGCCCCCGGGGTGTGTCTACCCATGCGTGCGAAGTCTGGATCCGGCAGAATCTGCAGAAGAAACCTATCAGTTCAACAGAGTAGAAGGCGGTTACAGCAACGCACTGTGGAGTGCAGAGAGCAAGATGAGACACTGAAAGGATATCTTGGTCATCCACTGCATCCGTGCTCATCCTCCAGTCGTCTTGACTTAGTCTTGCCACTGGAAATTGGTGGACCCGGACGAGAGAGTGAGGTCGACGTTGCGCAACTCCTCTTCACTTTAAACAAACTCATCGCGCAAGTCATCAGTCATCCCAAATGACCTTTCATCCTTCATCATTTCATCACCCCCAAGTCCTGTGGCGACAGGCGAGCGACGAAACGACAGGTGTGGGTACACTGGCAGTCGTAGCCGCAGACCTGCACGCAGGCGGCTCAGGCCATAGGGTCGTTCTTCGTCGACAGGAGCAGCGATGGAGCTCAGCAGCCGTCTGAGCGTCTGAGCAGCCCTCTTTAGGAATGCACTGCTCACCTCCCTGGCATGAGGAAGGGGCTAGAAAAGGTGCCCTAAAAATTGCCTGCTCCATATCACCCTGGCCAGCATACCGCGGCTGGCGGGGACCCTACATCATCCGTCGAAACAACAAGAAAGAAAAGAAAAAAACAAGGATCGTTCCTCTCACCATTGGTGCTTGGAACATAAGGACTCTCCTGGACAGAGATAACGCGGACAGACCCCAAAGGAGAACGGCACTAGTTGCATCCGAACTCGCCAGATACAACATTGACATCGCAGCCTTGAGTGAGACTCGGCTTGTAGGCGAAGGCGAGCTCTGTGAACAGGGATCTGGTTACACCTTCTTCTGGAGTGGACGAGGAAGCGAAGAGCGACGTGAGGCTGGCGTTGGTTTTGCAGTAAAAACAGCACTTGTCAGCAAGCTAGCTGGAATCCCAAAGGGAGTCAACGATAGGCTTATGACCATGAAACTCCCACTGGCATCTGGCCAGAAGCACCTCACCATTGTCAGTGCCTACGCCCCAACCATGACCAACCCGGATGAAGTGAAGGCGAAGTTCTACGAGGACCTTCACTCTGTCATTGCTGCTATCCCTAAAACAGATAAGCTCATCATTCTTGGGGACTTCAATGCTAGAGTTGGCTCTGCCTACATCTCCTGGGATGGAGTGATTGGAAAGCACGGTGTGGGCCACTGCAACCCAAATGGATTGCTTTTGCTTCAGACCTGTGCAGAGCACGAACTGATGATAACCAACACAGTTTTCTGCCTCCCTACCCGTAACAGGACGTCATGGATGCACCCTCGCTCAAAGCATTGGCATCTCATCGATTATGTCATCGTCAGGAAAAGGGATAGGCAAGATGTACGTGTAACAAAGACCATGTGCGGCGCCAAGTGTTGGACAGACCATCGCCTTGTAGTCTCGAAGCTGAATATTCGAATTCAGCCCAAGAGACGCCCCCAAGGCCAGAAGGCTCCAAAACGGCTTAACATCGCTAAGCTGAAAAACATCACCATCAAACAGTCCTTTGTGGAGCTGCTGGACAACCAGAATGTGGAGTCTGACTGGAGGACCCTGCGCGAGCTGATCTATAGTACAGCTTCAGAGACCCTGGGACCCATGACCAGAAAGCACAAAGACTGGTTTGATCAAAACTGTGATGAAATCAAGCAGCTTCTGGATGAGAAACGCCGTCTGCATCAAGCCTACCTGAGCAACCCAAAGTCCACATCAAAAAAGGATGCGTACGATGCCATCCGCAGGACTGTTCAACAAAAGTTACGCCAGATGCAGGATAAGTGGCTGAGTGACAAAGCTGATGAGATCCAGGGATATGCTGACAGGCACGATATGAAGAGGTTCTATGATGCCTTAAAAGAAGTCTACGGCCCCACATCCTCAGGATCATCTCCCCTCCTCAGTGCAGATGGGAATACCTTGATCACTGAGAAGGAGAAAATTCTCGAACGCTGGGCTGAGCACTTCAACAGTATCTTAAATCGCCCTTCCTCCATAAATGATGAAGCCATAGACCGTCTCCCACAAGTCCCCATCAACGAAGCACTGGACGATCCGCCAACACCTCTTGAGACCCAGAGAGCAATCCGTCTGCTATCCAGTGGCAAAGCATCTGGCTCAGACTCCATACCAGCAGAGGTCTACAAGGATGGAGGCACTGTGCTGACTGAGAAGCTCCATCAGCTGTACTCACTCATGTGGAAAGAAGAGACGATCCCCCAGGATTTCAAAGATGCATCTATCATTCACCTGTATAAGCGAAAGGGGAACTGGCAAGCCTGTGATAACCATCGGGGCATTTCCTTGCTCTCCATCGCAGGCAAGATACTTGCCAGGATCCTACGAAACTGCCTCACAGCACACCTTGACCAAGGTCATTTGCCTGAGAGCCAATGTGGATTCCGGAAAGAGCGCGGAACCACCGACATGGTGTTTGCTGCAAGGCAGCTGCAAGAGAAATGTCAGGAGCAAAATGCTGATCTGCTCTCCACCTATGTCGACCTCACTAAGGCCTTCGACACCGTGAGTAGAGAGGGACTGTGGAAGATCATGGCCAAGTACGGATGCCCTCGGAAATTTATTTCCTTGGTCAGCCAATTCCATGAAGGCATGCAGGCTTGAGTCCAGGACAATGGTGAAACATCTGCTCCTTTTGCTGTCACAAATGGTGTCAAGCAAGGCTGCGTCCTGGCTCCAACGCATGTTCTCTGCAATGCTTACTGATGCCTTCAGAGATGGCGATGTTGGAATCGGCCTAAAGTACCGAACAGATGGCAAGTTGTTTAACCTCAGAAGGCTTCAAGCAAAAACGAAGGTCATGACAGACATCATCAGAGACTTTTTGTTTGCTGATGATTGTGCCCTCAACGCTGGATCTGAAGCTGACATGCAACTCAGCGTTGACAAGTTTGCCACTGCCAGCAGGAACTTCAGCCTTACCATCAGCACGAGGAAAACTGAAGTTCTCCATCAGCCAGCCCCAGGGAAACCCTACATTGAGCCCAACATCACAGTCAACAGTCAGAGACTCAGTGCGGTGGAGCGGTTCATATACCTTGGCAGCACATTGTCACGAAATGCGACCATCGACGATGAAGTGAACGTCAGGATTGCAAGAGCAAGCGCAACTTTTGGTAGACTCAATGCAAATATCTGGAACAGAAGAGGCATTAGTCTTGAGACCAAGCTAAAGGTCTACAGAGCAGTAGTTCTCCCCACACTACTGTACGCCTGCGAAACTTGGACAGTGTACCAACAACATGCCAAGAAGCTGAACCACTTCCACACAACATGCCTCAGGAAGCTACTGAACATCAAGTGTCAAGACAGGACCCCAGACACAGAGGTGCTTGCAAAAGCCACCCTTCCCAGCATCTTCACCATCCTGATGCAGTCCCAGCTTTGCTGGGCTGGACACGTGGCGCGCATGCCAGACCATCGGCTGCCCAAAAGGCTCTTCTATGGCGAGCTGCAACAAGGGAAGAGATCACACGGAGGTCAGAAGAGGTGCTTCAGAGATACTCTGAAAGTCTCTCTGAAAGCGTTTGATATCAGCCCTGACTCCTGGGAGGATTCTGCAGTAGACCGTGACAAATGGCGCGCTGCTGTGCTCAAAGGCGCCAAATTGTGCGAGGCGAACAGGACTGCTGCAGCTGTTCAGAAGAGGCAGGCCAGAAAGTCACGGGAAAACAAGCTCCCTGACAATGGTACGCCTGTCTTTGTCTGCCCCAACTGTCAGCGAACATTTCCTGCGCAGATTGGACTATTCAGCCATCTGTGCATTCACAGATATTCATGAGCATCCTCCCCCCAACCCCACCACCACCCTCCCCCCATCCCCCAGCTGGATGACAACGATGGTCATCATCGATCTCGATGGACACACCACCACCACCACCCCCGACTTGCAATACCACCCGCTTTGTGTCCTCCCGCACTGGGCTGTCTTGGAGAGCAGCAGTGACATCAGTCACTTTAGCCTCCGGCATTGTGCGGACATGAGTGCGCCCTGTTCTGTCCAGCCTCTGTCTGTCGATGGACTGGAGGATCGAATCCCCAAAAGAAAGTTGATAAGTTTTCCTTGGGCGGGGAAGCGTACTTTGGGAGAGGGTCACTTTTGTTGTTGATTTTGAGCTTATTGTCTGATGTAGACCTTTCTGTGTTGTCCGTTGTGACGGTACCAGTGTCAGCGACAGGTGGAGACACAGTAACAACCTGGCAATCATCTGTATTATCTGCATCACTTGTGTTAGCCATATAAACATCAGCACATACTTTTGGCTTGATTGCCTTTGACGGGGTACAATCAGATTGCTCTTCATTGGATGAACTTTTAGTTGTCATTCCTCTGCAGTCACTCTTTGATTTAACTATGTGTTTTTGGCGGTCAAATATGCTATTAATCAAATTAGTTTGGTCTTTCAGTAGACCGTGCAAGACATTACATTCTTCTTGCAGACTGTCAATTTTTTGCTGCATTGTCTGCGTTTTTATTTTCAGTTTGTGGTCAATGTGGGATTTGATGTCTGCATCTAGGTCCTTGATGCATGACCTGCACATTGGTTCACTTACAAACTGCAGACACTGCACACACACACACTGTCATCTGTGTTCACTAAGACTTTGGTGTCAATGGGATTACTGACATCGGGGGTAGTATTGTCACCTTGGAGTGTCGGGGTGACCTCTGGATCAGTGTCAATTCCACCTCCCGTTGGCGATGACAGTGGTGACTGTGACACACACACTGACGGAGATTCAGTACTGGGTGTGTCTGGAGACTGGTCAGCAGTGTCCTCATGTGTGGGGGCAGAGGGGTGGCTGTCCATGCAGGGGGTTGTTGTGCCAGAGTCTGTCTGCTGCACCTCAGCATCCTGATGCTGGTCACTGTCAGTTAGGGGGTGGGGGGGGGGGCAGTCTGGAGACTGGTCAGCAGTGTCCTCATGTGTGGGGGCAGAGGGGTGGCTGTCCACGCAGGGGGTTGTTGTGCCAGTATCTGCATCCTGATGCTGGTCACTGTCAGTCAGGGGGTGGGGGGGACAGTCAGGGGTCTGGGGGTCCAGGTGGCTGTCGTCCAATGAAGTGACAGCACGGACACACACTGGAACAGGTAGGATGTCAGTGCCGTCACCAGATGTAGACATGGGGATGTCTGCCGTGGAGTTGGTGTTGGTGTCACTGACAGCTGGTCCGAGGTTAGTGGGTGTGCTGTCAGTGACTGACAGTGAGCGTTGATCATTACCGTCCTCTGAAGAATCACTGTCTCCAATTGGCAGCAATGCCGGAGGGACGGCGCTGGATGCATCGTCAACAATCATGGTTGAGTCCTGAAGTTTGCTGACGATGGAACACAGCACTTCAAACTCACACCTGACCCCATGCCTGACAATGGTTGCCCTGTATCAGACATGAGCTAGCACCCTTTTTCCGTGTTGTCTTTTTAAGAAAGTACAAAGTTATTGTAATGCATTTTTCGTCATTGTTTCTGTATACTTGTACAAAGGTTTTCGCTAAATTATGCTGAGAAGGCTCAGCACAGTTGAGTGGGACCTGTAAAATGTTGTCTCCATGATCCCTGTCTTCCCATACCACTTTGAAGTTGGAGTCTCTGTCGGGATTGTTGAAGTAACGCAATGCAAGAGCATCACGCCACTTCTTCAGAGTTTGTTGTTCAACACAACGGAACGTTTTCTGTTTAGTGTCCAATGTGTCTTTAAGTACAGGCTTAACAGCCTGTACACTTGGCACTAAGGAGTCCATGCCTAATTTGGGCTTAAGTGGATGACCATGAAGTGAGGGTTTACATAGGACGTCTGATGCCCATGACAACTGGAGGAAACAATCCAGTCAATTACGAGGACAATCCAGTCAATTACTGTTGGCCCGCTCAGCGCCCCCCTCCTCAGTCGCGCCGAGAAGATTATTCTCAGACTTGGTGAGGTAACACTGAAGGGCCACGCTTTCTGGGGTACGTCTCTCCTCACTTCACAGCACCAATGTGTAAAACATGTGAAATGAAACCACAAAAAATCACTTAAAAAAACCAACAACTGCACTTATAAACTATGCGCGAACTTCATACCTATATAGCACATCACTTTACACATCCGCTGATAGTGATTTTAGAATCCATGTGATACTGGAACCACGTTAAAACCACAATAACTCGAGAGCGATCACGGACGTGACCGGCTCAGGCCACCATCTTTGCATTATGAGAGAGAGAGTATGTGTGTGATAGAATGAAGAGAGAGAGAGAGAGAGACGCTTTGACACTTTACAGTCATTAGCCATGAGGTCCTCATGACATGGTTGAATGCGTCAACATGCTTTCATTGCATAACAAAACATTATGATAAACGAGGGAGAGTAGTGGGGGTGGGGGTTTAAATTGCGTCTCTTCTGTTTTAGACAAATTATGGGACTTACTCGATTACAGTTTTGTACAGCGAATGGGGAAATGCGATGACTGAGCAGTACAAGTTTGCTTGCTGTGTTTTGGTAGTTGCAAAAAGGATACAATTTTCAATAGGGATTTGAAGTTCCGTCTTAATCTCGTCTTACACATGTTTCTTTTGTATGAGTGAGTGCTTTGCCTTAAAGACCCTCGGGTCATGGGGTGGGTTGCATTAGCGAACCCAGCAGCGCTAAGTTTGCTTATCGTTAAGAATGTTCTTAACTTCACGGTAAATTCCATATCAATGCAGAGATTATAAATGTAGGCTATTACTGGTGCCGAAATCTTCATTATTTTACTATCCAGTTCATGTATGTCTTTGGTATTTGACTGTTTCATGGACATTAGAGAGGCAAAAACTTCGGGAACTGATATATAAGGGATGAAAACTTTAGAATTTATATTTTTGGATTGACAGTAATCAGTTACCAGTTCTAAATCATTATATTTCCATCTATCATTAGTAATTAACTTTTCAGCTACACTTACAAAATGGTTGTTAATTGTATCTGGGGTTATATCCTCAGTAATATTTTGTGATTTAGTATAGTGCTTGTTGGTTAGTCTGTTAATGGCATCCCAAATAGATCTTGAGTCTTTTTTGTCAGTCACCTTCTGTTGGTAATACTTGTGCATAGCTTTTCGTTCCATTGAATTCACTTGATTCCTTTTTTTTTTTTGAAACATATTCTTCTTGATTTACTGGTTTTAGAAGATCCCTAAGGTGTATTTCATTTTTGATTTCTTTAGAAATCCATGGAGGTAACACACGGTGTTTCACTCGTTTAGTCCTGATTGGTGCGTGCTTACCGAAGATTTTGTGAAGAAAGTGTGTCTGAGCGCTTGTCTGAAATCCTGTAAACTTGACCCTGTCCCGTCTTCTTTGTTGATTGAATATATTGATGTTCTACTGCCACATATTACTCATGTCATCAATTCTTCCTTACTGTCTGGTTGTTTCCCTGACAGCTTCAAATCTGCTGTTGTACGTCCACTCATCAAGAAACCAGTGACGCCTCCTTGAGCTACTGAAGCTGAAACTGAACTGAAACCATCTTAGGATCATAATTGTTTGAAAAATTATCGACCTGTCTCTAATTTGTCATTTTTATCAAAACTGCTAGAAAAGATCATATTGTCTGAGCTCAGCTCATCTGGAACAAAATGGTTTACTTAATTCCCACCAGTCAGCTTATAGACGTGGTCATAGTTACGAAACGGCCCTTCTTAGAATAGTGAATGATTTGCTTTCGGGATTTGATGAGGATAAGATATCTGTTCTCACTCTCTTAGATTTGTCAGCAGCTTTTGACACTATCGACCACTCTATCCTCTTGAACAGACTTAAAAATTCATTTGGTATTCGTGACACTGCACTAGCATGGATCACGTCTTACCTGTCAGATCGTACACAGAAAGTGTGTGTAAATGGTAGATACTCTAGAATATCTGCCTTGTAATATGGTGTCCACAGGGGGTCATGAGAGTTTTGCTGATGACACACAACTTTATCAGTCGGCTTCCATAGCTGAATTTGATGCACTGGTGACTCAAACACAGGAATGCATTGCTGGTCTAAAGAACTGGATGACTCTCTACAAGCTGCAACTAAATGATGATAAGACTGAATTTATGATAACCTGTCCAAAGAAGTTTCGTCAACATCCTTCCTTTCCTGACTCTGATCAATAGCACACCTGTTTCACTTTCTCCTTCTGTTCGCAGTCTTGGTGTAAACCTAGACCAGTCTCTTTCCTTCCAACAGCACATTTCGAATATCTGTAAAGTTGCCTACTTGGAACTGCGTAGAATCAGCTCTATCCGCCACTATCTCTCAACCGATGCAACCAAGACACTTGTATGCACTCTGGTTCTCTCAAGATTGGATTACTGCAACTCTCTTTTGGCCGGCCTTCCCAAATATCTGTTAGACAGATTCCAACGAAATCAGAATAACGCTGCCAGACTCATTTGCAGAGCTTCTAAATATGACCATGTTTCTCCTCTCCTTCAGTCTCTCCACTGGTTGCCTGTTTCTGATCGAATAGACTATAAGCTATCCACTCTGACCTTTTCTGCAGTCAACGGATCTGGCCCCAAGTATCTTTCTGAACTCCTCCATATCTATACCCCGTCTCGCCAGCTCCGTTCTTCCTCTGATACTCAACTTCTCAGGATACCTCACGTCAGAAGTAAGACCTATGGACACAGATCGTTTTCTTTTCAATCGCCAAAGGCGTGGAACAAGCTCCCTGATAACCTCCGTCATTCTGATTCCCTTGCATCTTTTAAAGCTCGTCTCAAAACTCACCTTTTCCCTCAGCAATAAGTTCAATTGTGGCAGGTCCACTACCTTTGCGTTAGCTGTGCTTGACTATGTGTATACATATGTATGTTAAAAGGTATGTCTGCTGTGTGTGTGTGTGTAGTCACATTTTGGTGTGTGTATGTAACATAGATGTAATGTTTTATGTTAACAAAAGCGTTTTTGTAAAGCACCTAGAGCAGATTTCTGGATAGTGTGCTATATAAGTATCCATTATTATTATTATTAGTAGTAGTAGTAGTAATAGTAGTATAAATATTACTAAAGGTTCTTATCCAAAAATCTAAAGCTTTTTCAGGATCGGTGTATTGATAAACATGAGAAAGTGGAGAAGAAAGTAAATCATGCAAAAAAGTATCTGTGTTAAAGTTGTTGAAACATCTATATTCAATGGTTTTGTGACTTGCTTTTGGAATTTTAATACCTTTTCTTTTCCAGGTGATGCAAACAGGTGAGTGATCGCTACATCCAGTGACTGGAGAACATATTTCTACAATTTTCTGTTTACATGAAACATAATCAATGAGGGTACTGGAACTAGGGGTTACTCGTGTTGGTTTATCGATAAGTTGTTCCAAACTGTATGCTGTATATATCTGCTTCCATTGCAGCTGAGGTTTCAATAGATTAATGTTAAAGTCACTGGACATGATAATTTCTTTATCTTCGAGCATGGAAGCATCCATCATTGAAATAAAATCATCAAACCAATTAACTCTTTCAGCCAGGTTTCTGTAAATAAATCCAATTAGTAGCGGACTGATATGTTTTACTTTAATTTCTAACCATATGGATTCAATGTCGAACTGATCTAAACTCATTTTTCGCTTTAATGTGATTGCTTGACTGTAATACACTAACAGACCTGTTTCCTTTGAAGCTTTTGGATCAAGGCGGAGTATCTTATAACCTGAGATAGTTACATCAGAGTCACATATGCGATCAGATAAACGTGATTCTGAGAATCAGAGAGAGAGAGAGAGGATGGGCGACAGAAAGGTTTGGCCCTTTAACACAACAGCTTACTGCCCTGCAGCAACAGCAAACCCAGGCAGACGGGATCACATGCCGAGCAAGCTTGGACTGCATACAGCAGGTCACTAGAACATCAGCCCCCCAGGCAAATGAATTCAGCCATCGAACACACTTAAATAACGCACGCCTCAAGACACGCTGGGTGCAACTGCTGCGCCAGGCGATAAGAAAAAAAAGAAAGAAAAAAGTAAAGAAGTGATTAGTAAAGGGGTGTGTGTGTGTGTGTGTGTGTGTGTGTGTGTGTGTGTGTGCGTTTGCGTGTGTATGTGTGTTACGGGGAGGGGTGGTGGTGCGAAAGTGGCGAATGAAAAGTAAAAACATGAAACTGAGGCTGGATACAAGGAGAGATGTGGGGGAAAATAAGATAGAGGCCCCATCAGGGAAAAACAAACAAACAAACAAACAACAACAACAAAAAAACACCAACAAAAACCCGAAGAAGAAAAGAAATACTTGGGGGGAAAAAAAAGGAGGTTGGAGTTGCATACATGAAGGCATCACACGATCATGTGTGTTTGTGGCGTGGTTTGACACTTTGCCCCCCCAGGCGCACTACACTTTACAGCAGCTGTCTTTATGTGTGTGCGTTTGTTTTTTTTCCTTTTTTGTTTCTTTCTCTCCTCATTTTTTCTTTGATAACAACAAAAACAACAACAATAATGATGATGATTATGATGACAATGCACATTTGCATAAAACACGAACATAATATAATAAAGTTGTCAGTTTTGATATAAACTCATAACAAAACAACAACAACAAAACAACAACAAACAAAACAAACAACTGTTTTCAAAACAGTGTAACACTGCTCACGACTTATACACCTCTCTCACCTCGCCCTCATGATCAAATGTTAAGATACAAACTATAATACTATTCAAAAAAAAAAAAAAAAGTGTAACACCATTCACGACTCACACACATCATCCAACCTCAACACCAGTGCCCCACATCGCCGCACAAACACATAGACGGTTTCACACACACACACACACATACACACACACACACACACATACAAACACACACTCACTCACTCACTCACACACATACACACCCACACACACACAAACACACACACACACACACGAAGATGCACTACACCCATAGACAGGCATAAACACACACACACACACACACACACACACACACACACACACACACACACACACACACACACACACACACACACACACACACACACACACACACACACAGAGAACACACACACACACACACACACGAAGATGCACTACACCCATAGACAGGCATAAATACACAAAAACACACAGACACACACACACAGACACACACACACACACACACACACACACACACACACACACACACACATACACACACACACACACACACACACACTTTTCAACACTATAATCATTCATACATACTCGTTTAGTTTATTGATTCATAACCTACCAATTCTTTTAAACTATTTATTATTAGTATTATTGTTTAGTTTAATATTTTTTGTGTTCCGTTAAATTAGTTAACTTTCTGGAACTGCGATCAACTAGAGACAATCACTGAACTTTCTCGAGCAATGACGGTCGACAACAACCTAAATGTGTTTCAGTGGAACTGTCGATCTATTGGTACAAACTGTGATCACTTAGTGCAACATCTGGCGAATCATAACTATCATTTGCTAGCACTTCAATCTCTAAATGTTAAGAGAGATAAACTTCCTAAATTTAGTCACTATTACTTTCCACCATTACATCAAAAGGTGGATACCAATGAGAAAATCAGCACAGCTATATACATTCGAGAAGGGGTCAAGTACACTCCATGCCCCAGCCCCGTTCCACCAGATACACCAAATATTCATTCTTGTGCTGTAAAAGTCCAGTTTAATTCTTCAGTCTTAACTGTCATTTCTGTATACCTACCTCAGGGTCCAAATGACGTTAATACAGAGTGGATTCGAACATTACGGACAGACCAGGACAAAAAAGTTCTCATCACGGGAGACTTTAATGCACACTCGCCATTTTGGGAGAAAGGCTGCCAGTCGATCACTAGTAATCGTTTTATTGAAAACATCGTAGATGCTTCTCCACATCTACTAAACGATGGCAGAATAACACGTGTCCCAGACAATCCAAGTCATAGAGCAACTGCCATAGATCTTACTTTAATCTCACCAGATCTGGCACCAATATGTGACTGGCATACACTGAATGACACTCTTAATAGTGATCATTTGCCTATTATCACAAGACTTGAATCAAAAATATCTCAGTCGATAGATCCAACCGAGGATAAGATTCCAAAATATAATTACAGACTTGCGAACTGGGATAAATTCAGAAGTTTACTTTCATCGTTTCAAATTAATAACATAAACAATACAGACATCAACAGTTTATATTCGATATTTACAAATGCAGTCATCACAGCTGCAAATGAATCTATTCCAAAGTTCAAATCGGTTAAAGATCATAAGCACTCTGGTAATATCTGGTGGAATGAGGCTTGTGAAGCAGCAAAGAAAGAAGAGAAGTCAAAATTCAAAATATACTTAAAAGTACAATCCCCCCCCCCCCCCCCCAATCATTTAGAGATGAAAAAAGCTAAAAAATAAAGCAAATAGTGTTAACGCACAAGCAAAAAGGCAGTACTGGTCGTCTTTCTGCATAAATGAAGTTTTCAATCACAAAGATATGCAAAAGGTATGGGAAAAACTAAAAACAATGAAAAATGGAATATATTTACCACAATGCCCTATTAAACTGGACCATACAGACCCACCTTCAAATATTGAAAAGGCAGAGGTTTTTGCTGACATGTTTGGTAATCATAGTAGAAACACTGGTTTGTCAGAAGAAAATAGAAAGTATAGAGAAAGCCAAGAGAAAAATGAAGCATACCAAGATTCAGAGAGCGTAAATCACCTATATATGAATAGTGAAATAACATCAGATGAAATAAAGGAATGTCTCTCAAATCTCGGCAGTAAAAAAACATCAGTTGGTTTAGACGGAATTTCAAACGAAATGTTGAGACATTTGCCTGGAAATTTGACTGATTTCTTACACTTAATTTTAAAGAAATGTTGGTCTGATGGTGACATTCCTCTTGTATGGAAACAATCAATCGTTGTCCCAATACACAAACAGGGCAAACACAGAACAGATAAAAACAGTTATCGACCAATTTCCTTAACATCGCATGTATGCAAACTAATGGAAACAGTTTTTCTAAAAAGACTTGTTCATTATTGTGAGAAGTATAGTGTAATAAACCAAGGTGGCTTTAGAAAAGTTAGATCCTCCACAGAACATCTAGTCAAACTGACTACACAGGTAAAGCAACAGTTTGTAAGGCGAAAAAACGTACTGGCGACTTTTTTTGATGTGAAAAAAAGCATACGACCAAGTGTGGCACGCTCGACTTTTATATAAACTGAAAAATATCGGTATCACAGGCAACATGTCTGATTATATTAGAAGTTTTTTTTATCAGATAGATTTATACAAGTAAGAATAGGAAATACCTACTCAAACCCCAGACATTTACACATGGGGTTACCACAAGGATCAGTAATTTCGCCGATTTTATTCAATATATTATTAGCAGATCTACCTAACAAGCTAGCTAAAGATACAGTCTTGGTTCAAATTGCTGATGACATTTGTTTATAGATGAAGGTGACAATGAAAAATAAAACGCCTACTAGGACATTGAATTACATAAAGAAAATATACCAGCGGGAACTTGATAAAATCAGCAACTTTATGACAGAAAATGGCTTATCATTGTCCTTAGAAAAAAACAAATATGATGCTATTTAATACAGGATCAGACCCAGAAAAGCTCCCCGTGTTTACAATAAATGGTGCCATCATCAGATATACACAATCTGTTAAATTTTTGGAAGTCTATCTTTCTTCAAAGCTTTCGTGGAATTATCATATTGACTGTATACTAAACAAAGCAAGAAAAGGTCTAAATTTCCTTAAAATAATTTGTAAACAGCACTGGGGGCAAGATACCAAAGCGTTGATATCTCTCGCTACCTCCCTCGTACGTTCACGCTTGCCATACGCTCAAGAGGTATTCTTCAGTGCTCCACTGCATTTGTTAAAGAAGCTGCAAAGCATGGATTGTAAGGCTTATAAACTCGCTCTAGGTGTGGCCATTTTTACATCAAATTTAGGGACTTACAGAGAAGCAGGTGTTTTATCTCTTGATGAACAAAGGAAAGCTTCAGCCGCGAAATTCGTTATCAAATCTTTCGCATATGAAACCGTTTCAAGAGAAGAAGCTAATTTGAGTTCACAAAAAGATTTTGCTAAAAGAGCTAAGACGATACAGTTTATGACATCCATTAATACATTTGCATCAGATATCATTAGTGCTACGGAATCAAAAGACAAGCAAATTGCAAAAGTACCTACTTTTTCACCAGTCCCTAAATGGGAGCAGTGTAAAGCTACCTTTGACATGGATTATACAGATTTATCGAAGAACCAGTCACCATTTTTGTTAAAACCTGAAGTGCTCTCACATATAGAAAATCAATATTCAAATTATCTAAAAATATACACGGACGGATCTGTTCTAGAAGATGGTAATTCAGGAGCGGCTTTTGTAATTCCTTCATTTAGAATAGAAAAATTATACTATATCGGTAGATAATATTCCATTTTCACAGCTGAACTTATAGCCATACTTATGGCCTTAAATTATATTTCAGACATTCCGAAAACTGTAAGTTAAATTTTAATATGTGTAGACTCAAAGTCAGTAATACAAGCTATAGAATCTTCAAATTCAAAGAAGCGAATTGAGATGACAATGGAAATAAACGTATTATTCACCATCTGACAAAACAGGGCATTAAAATAACTTTCTGTTGGGTACCTTCGCACTGTGGAATATCTTCAAATGAGTGGGTAGACCAAGCAGCTAGAAGAGCAGCACGTAATTTCGAAGGCGCAGTACAACTTGACATCCAGTTAGATCTGCATGAATGCATTAGTTGTATAGAAAATGTATCTAGAAATCGATTTCAAAAATTACTTATAGATTCAAATAATCAATATTACCAATGTTGTGTAAACACAAAGAATGCAGCTAATCCGAAACATTTTCTAAATTCGACACCAGCAGCACATTCAAGACAAATTACAAGTCTAATGTATAGACTTCGTTTAAATGCCTTTCGTACAAAATTTTCTAAAAATATAAAATGTATATGCGGTAAGCAAATAACTGTAAGCCATCTACTCATTCATTGTCCGAGCATAAGACAGTTAATTCCAAAAGATGTAATTGATGACTTTTCTTCCAATATTTCATTAGCCACTGAAAAGATTTTGAATGATTATTCATTGCTTAGAATGTTTTCAGAAATTTTAAACTCCAGTCCAGTTGGTATCCTCCTTTGATGTATTAAATTAATGTTGTTATTTATATTTACATTGTTGTAGGTTAATACTTGTTGATATGCATATACATATTCTCCCCCCCCCCCCATGACATCTCATTCAATACACACCACAATCTCTTTAGACTTTTTCTTATAATAATCTACCTTTCCTCTGATACATAACATGAACACTTTTTTACACTAATATTCACATGCACTCCCTTTCCTTTATCCACTACTTGACTCCTTTCCGTATAAAAACACTTCTAGTGAATAGACGTTAAACTGAAGATAAAACACACACACACGAAGATGCACTGCACCCATAGACAGGCATAAATACACATACACACAGATGCAACACACACACACACACACACACACACACACACACACACACACACACACACACACACAAAATGATTATGATTTTAAGTATTGTTTGAACAAGTATGTTTTAAGATTAGACTTGAATTTTTTTTTCTCTTTATGTGCTGTTTTGTTTTAAGTCTTTTCCTTTATTTCATTATCATTCACATATGAAAATTGTAAAGCAGATGGTTAATACACAGCGTCACTACTCATCATCTGAGGACTTGAGTTGCTCACACACACACACACACACACACACACACACACACACACACACATTCGTTTCTTGATGTCAAAATCAAGAGAAGCCCTAAACTAAAAGCCTTGTTGGTGTGTGTGTGGCTCTGATTACATTTATTTACCTTCATTAAACCTACGTTCAACACTTCGTGATGCTGTTTCTCTCCTTCAACTGACTCTCTCTTCCATTCACGTTCTCTTTGCGCATTTTTGTATTGCAGTCTGTGATATTCAGTGATTGCGTTATTCCACCCCCACCCCCCACCCCTCCATTATTATGCACAGCCTGTTGCGCTTACATCGTCTTCTTGGCATCTATATGAGTATGAGCCCAACATTAAATGAAAACGATAACACATCAAGAAACAAACAACCCACAAAAAACACCCTGTCACCGCCAATGTCATTATACGACAGTGCAGTGTGTGTGTGTGTGTGTGTGTGTGTGTGTGTGTGTGTGTGTAAGAGAGAGAGAGTGTGAGTGCGTGTGTTTGGGGGTGGGGGCTGGGGGAGAGGGGGTGAGGGGGGGTGGACGGACCACGTTTCTGTTTCCCGCAGGCATCCGTTGAAAGAAGACGGATTTGTAGCCCCCGGGTTCTCGCACAATGATATATACATATCTGTTTTCAGCAACGGATCCCCAAGTCCGCTGATGATCTGACCACCTACTATCACAATATCTTTACGTCCACACGTTGTGAGTAAATGCCTTCTCTTGTGTGTCGAAGTTCTCCCTACACCCCTCCACACTCCCTTAGAAATACAAGAATAAGAGTTATATTTGATGGGAACTGGATCGAGAGAGAGGTCGTGTTTGTGTTTTAATGATACTTGCTGTCACGTTAATGGGGTTGAAAATGTGTGCAGTACAATCTGGATGAGGGAATTTTCATAGACTGCTATCGTATTCGTAGTTAGTGACTGGTGATGGCTGTCCTATCATTGATAGTGTATTGTTTGTTTCAGTAGTCAGAATAATTAAGCATGAGATATTAACTGTTCATGCCTTGTATGAAGTCAGTTGGCGACATGGCTACGAACACGAACACAAAACAATAACAGCAACAGCGACAACAACCTGTTTAAGTTTAGCAGCGACGTTTGTGTGGAGTTTGGGTTAATGATATTAATATATACAATGACAAAGAAGTTGCATATTTTTTTCTTTCAGAGTGTACTTCGCAGACAGATGTCAGCTATCTTCTTTCGCGTTTGCACAATGTGATGTTGTCACTGACAGTACGACAGTGCAATAAAATCGGATTTGTAGATTTTTGTGTTCAAGGACATTTGTGCAGAAAGGTGGGTTTTTTTTAGGACTGTTCACAGTTTTATCTCTGAATAAAATTCAGCGGCCTTCTTCGCCTCCTGTCAAATAATGTTTTCGCGAATTATTGATTGAATGAACAATCGAAAGTTCAAAATCCAAAATGGGTACCTTCGTGTGTCCTGAGTGTATTACAAGTTTCGTTATGTTCATAGCTGATTCAGTATCTTCTTTATAAAACATTCATATGCAGCAAACATATCGATGTTGTTGTTAGTATCAATCTGTATGCTCTGTCCATGATTTGTATTTTCAAACTGCGAACAAGCCAAAAGAAGTAATAGGAAGTTTGGGGCACAATCGCACATGCACAGTATTGAATAGTAATTGACTTGTATACGATCTGGTATTTTCCGAAAAAAGACTACTTGGGCGAATGTAGACAGTGTAAGACATTCACAGTGAGTATAAAACATAAAGCTTTTTTATGCCCAGAGTCACATTTTGAAATGTAATATTAATTTTTAGATGAGTGGGATTTGTTTTAAGAAAACTATGTCCCATATGCTAGTAACTACTATCAATTCAGGCTAACGTACCTTTATCAAGTGAATTTGAGAGATATGTGTCTTAACTTCCTTTCGAAGCAAAAGAAGTTTCTATTTCAACAACAACAACAACAACAACAAAAGAAAAAAAGGACTGGTATTAGTGTGTCAGTATGTCACATAAAAGTGCCAAGTTTTATGAATAAAAAAAGAAAAAAATAACAGTAAATTTATTGTGCCAATATTTTGGCTTCTTTTAAAAATTTTAAACTCACTTTCTTAACACAAGTGAGTCAAAAATGAAACACACAAGCTATTTTGTACTTTATTCTCTCCAATACTGGAAGCCAGTGGAAGTGGAGTACAAGTTTGTTAGCCCACGCTTTCTCGCAATCCCATCCTTTTTCATATATTGTGAGAGAGATGATGGCGTTAGCGAAGACGTCGACGACAATGAGGACTCAAGATTGTTTTACCTGTGTGTATGTGTGTGTGTGTGTGTGTGTGTGTGTGTGTGTGTGTGTGTGTGTGTGTGTGTGTGTTCTTTTCATTCTGTTTAATCCGGAGTGATTTCTCTGAAACTGGGACGCTACTTTCAGCGACGCATTGCATGCGAAGAAATGCTAACACAAACAGATGAGCTTTAACGAAGAGGTGTGACACGAAGGAGCTTTCGAAGAACGAAATTGACGGAAAGAGTTGTTTCGAGTACCATAACAAATCATCGAAATGAATAACCTGGATCCCGTTTCCACGCTCCCTCCCTAAGCACGAAAGGTTATTGCAAAACAATATTGAATGCAACAGTTATGTAAAAGTTGCCTCAGTTTCATATTATTGGAGAAAAAAAAGCGTGGCAGAGGAACGACCATGATTTTTTTTTTTTGCAATCTCATGCTTTCTCATAAAGTGAGAGAAAGTGTAGGACAGCGATAAAGCATGGTCGTAGTGCTAACTGGTTTTTCTTCTCTTCTTCTTCGTTCGTAGGCTGCAACTCCCACGTTCACTCGTATGTACACGAGTGGGCTTTTACGTGTATGACCGTTTTTACTCCCCCCCCCCGTCCCCCCCTCACCCCATGCAGGCAACCATACTAACTGGTTGAGTCTCCCGTTGCAGTGAAGATGTTCAGGAGATTCGGACAAAAGCTGCACGGGGTGTGCACCCGACGTAAAGAGTCCAGCTGTGAATACAAAAAGTTAACGGATGCCGAGGAAGGAGGAGACAGGGAAGGGTCACTGTCAGTGAGCAGAAAACTGATGCTGGGGGCTCTGCTTTGGGGAGCGGAGTCTGCCAACAACTTCTTACAGCTGAACCAGTTTCCTGTGAGTGGTCACCCCTTTGCTGTGTTTCTTCTTCCTTTGGGTATGACAGCAGCATTTCAGTACCAGTACCTGCTGATTTTATTGTTAAGCTGAGCTCTGTTCATATGTTTCTTTGATTAAAAAAAGTTTTAAAGTTGTGCATCTCTTGCAACGTGTGCATTATAATAAAGGAACTCAGGTGTTTATGGCTCAACGTTCGGCTTGTGTCAGAGATTGACATCAGTTGACAGTATAGACAGCAAAGTGAGAGGTGTATGGATGAATGGATTTTTCACTGCAATATGAAATCATTTACAGCTTAGTCTTTTGTGAAGGACCATGACTCTGAAACTAGTAGGGAGGCAATATTGCACTGACTGTTACTGCTGCAGCACAGGGGGCTAGTTGGCCTTTGGGGACCATCCCAACGCCGATTACCCTGTAACCCTCTTGGGGATGTAATTTGGGCAAGACACTCTCCACAATCCCAAATTCTGGACCAGATAGTCGGGGCAGCGGCTGCCTCCTCTGCTGTTCTGATGGTCAAGGTCGGACACGACGATACTACACAAAGGTGTTTGATTCGGATGAGACGATAAACCGAGGTCCCATGTGCTGCACGCACTTGGCGCACTGAAAAAGAACCCATGGCAATTTAAGTGTTGTCCTCTGGCAAAATTCTGAAGGAGAAATCCACTCAGATAGGTACACAAGTATATAGGTATGCACTCAATGCCTGAGTAAGTGCGTTGTATTATGCTGATGTTCAGGCATCTGCCTAGGATATGTGCTATAGCGTATATGGATTTGTCCGAGCGCAGTGATGCGTCCTTGAGATATTGTAACTGTTTGAAAAAAAAAAGAAAAAAAAAAAAAGCGGTGAAGGAAGCCAGACCAGACAGTGCAGAGAGGAAAGGTGGATCTGATAATGCTGCGAAGAAAGGTAGACAGGACAAGGTAGAGAGAGAAGTCAGCGTAGCTAGGAAAGCTAGACGGTACAGCGTAGCGAGAGAAAGTTGTATTGTATTGTATTGCATTGTATTGTATTATGTTCTTTTTTTCACAACAGATTTCTCTGTGTGAAATTCGGGCTCCTCTACCCAGGGAGAGCGCGTCGCTACACTCAGAGCGCCTCCCATTATATATATATATATATATATATATATATATATATATATATATATATATATATATATATATAAAAATATATATATATATATATATATTTTAAAAATTTTTTTATTTAAATTTATTTATTTATTTATTATTTTTTAAATTCCTGCAGTTTTTTTAATTTTATTTGTTTTCCTATCAAAGTGGATTTTTCTATGAAATTTTGCCAGGGACAACCCTTTTGTTGCCGTGGGTTCTTTTACGTGCGCTAAGTGCATGCTGCACATGGGACCTCTGTTTATTGTCTCATCCGAATGGCTAGCGTCCAGACCATCATTCAATGTCTAGTGGAAAGGGAGAAAATAGTGGCGACTGTGCCGTGATTCGAACAGTGCGCTCATATTCTCTGGCTTCCTAGGCGAACGCGTTGCCTCCAGGCCATCTCTCTACATACAGAGAGAAAAAAAGTAGTGAGAAAAAGTAGGCATGACAACGTGGAGAGAAAAAGTATACAGGACAACAAAGCGAAGAAAGCTAAATGATACAGTGTATCGAGGAAAAGTAAAGAGAAGAAAGTAGCGAGAGAAGGTAGCGAGAAAAGGCAGACGGTTCCTCGTTCCTTCGTCTCTGAAAGAACATAATTCGCTTGTCAAGGGAGAGGGACACTACTGGTGTGTCGAAGGACACTGGCAACATTGGCACGCTTATATCCCTTCGTTAACAAAACAAGTCGTTCTTTGAGAGCATGCACTCATGTCAAGAGTGGCTGGTGAAGACGGGCAACATACATGTTTATGTTCAGTTCAGCATTCCACTGTCAACACAACGAGAGAAAGATGACAGAAGGGTTAAGACGTTTATCTGTCAATACAGCGTCCGTGAGGGTCTCGCCCTTTCTCCCAAGTCTGAGTGGAAAATCAAACTGTGCGTCTAGTCTATCGGACGAGACGATGGATCGAGGTTTCGTGTGCAGCACGCATGTGGCGCACTGGAAAAGACCGCAGGACAAGATAAGTGTTGTCCTATGGCAACATTCTGTTTAAGAAATCCACCCTGGTGATACGTACACAAATATATATGCATGAACTCAAGGCTTGACTAAGTGGGTTGGGTTATGCTGCTGGTCAGGCAAGGCATCTGATAGTAGATGTAGTGTAAAGTATATGGATTTGTCCGAACGCGGTGACGCCTGCTCGAGAAACTGTAAGTGAAACACAACTCACGTACGTTTTTCACGCTCAGGTCCTGCAGTTCCTGGGAATGCCACTCAGTATCTCCACTTTGGTGGACTTCATTTCCGGCCCTACCTCAACGGGGGTCCTGGCCTCGCTGGGCTGGCTGACGGACAGAGGATCCAGCCCTTGGCATCGCAGGGTCCTAGCCACCATCCTTGTTGCTGGAATCCTCGTGTTGGGAGTTGCCTGCATTCTGACGGCTGACTTGATCCACCTGAGTCATTTGTACCATGACGCCAGCCTTTCTTCCGAAGAGAACGTCACAGATCTTGCTGACTGTGGGAACCAAACTGGATACAGATTCTTCGACCTTGGGAAAGGTCTTGACCAGCCTAGGAATCAATCTGATGACGAAAGTCAAGTTCCGGTAACGTTTGAGGCTCTGAACCTGACCGACAGCTGTTTAGACGACAAAGTTTCGTCCCCGGTAATGTAATAATTTAATCTGTGTTTGTAGCAGTCATGGTTTCAAAATGATCGTAAAACTGAACTCTATTCTTCCATAATTTTGAGGGTGTCAGGTCTGATGTGTTGTGCCACTGTAGAAAAAGGAAAAACGAAATGTATTCAATCAAACATGTATTTAGTTGCTCTTCCACTGGCTATGGGAAATGAACAGTCCCACGTATTTTCTGTTACCTGCGTACCAACCTTTGTATGAAGAGAAGTTTCTCGTTTCCCGAAGACTTAGCTTTACTTCTTAAGTCTTCAGATGTTTCATCCTTTCACGATTGTTTTTCATTCCCCCATTTTCAAAACTTATTGAATTGCTATCCTAATGTGATGCTATACTTTTGATGGCATTCCTGCAGTTTATGTACCTTTGATATGGTTAAAAATATGTTGTTTTCCATGCGAGGACTTCTGTACAAAAAAGCACAAGAAGATGGAGAAACTACTCTTTCACGAAACAAAAATCTGATATATTCTCAACCACTATTACCTGAAATTCAGTTAATTGGTACTATTCAAGTTGATAAGATTACCGATCCAAAGAAATAATACCGCTGCTACAATTACTATTTTCTGGTAGGGACTGTCTGACGGTTTGTTTGGATAACCACGAGAGAGAGAGAGAGAGAGAGAGAGAGAGAGAGAGAGAGAGACAGAGAGAGAGTGTGTGTGTGTGTGTGTGTGTGCGTGCGTGCGTGTATGTGTGTGTGTGTGAATCAGAATCAGAATCAGAATCAGAATCAATTTTAATGTCAATTAAACCTGAACAAGGTTTATAAGACACGCATGCAAAGTTACATGAAACCACGCACAAAAAAAAAAGAAAAAGAAAAAAGAAAAGAAAAGCAGAAATAGATAAATGCTGAACAAGACATTGAATCACTCTTGCACGCTATGGCGTTTTTGACAGCAGTTACTGACAAATTTCCCAAACAGTCCCACAAGTTTGTCTTCCAGTATTAGCTGACTGGGTTTAATAATATTTGGAATGTAATTTTGAATTTTTTGTATGAATTCTATTCTAATTTCTTTGTATAATTCGCAGTCATCTAAGAAATGAAATTCATCCTCTATTGTTTGACATTGTAAACATAGTCTCCTTTCTTTTGGAATGTTGAAATATCGACCTTTTTTATTGCTAAATCATGACAGGATATTCTTAATTTGCACAATGATTGTTTTTGATTATAATTAAGATATCCTTCAAGCAAATAAGGCTCGATTCTGTATTCACGAGTAACTTTATTATAGAATAGTAGTTTAGATTTATTTTCAGATTTGTTTCTCTTCCAGAATAAAACATATCCATATTCTAGTTTATTCATTATAACGTGGCTAAGTCTATGAATATTGAATGTTGACTGATTATTCCAAACGTGTCCTAAACCAAGATTCTGTAATATAATTTCAACGAAATTAATCCATGTTCGCTGTTTTGTTTCCTCTGTAAGCATATCATCATACACAATTTTGATATACGAATTTTCTCGTGCCTGTGTTATGTGAAACCAAAATTTTATTACTTGACAAATCACTTTTAAACTTAAGGGGTATTTACCTATTTCACCAAGTATTGCTAAATTTGTGGCTTTTTTGTGGACACCCAGTATTTGTTTAAAAAAGTTTAGATGAACATGCTCATGAGGAAATTTGTTCATGAGACAATGGTTATATAGTTTGTCAAAGGTAAAGGTAGCATCTGCTTTTTCACAAGTGGGGAACCATATTTCTGCTCCATACGTTAGTATTGGTGAAACGAGACTATCAAATAGTTTTGATATTATATGTATGCTTATGTTTTCATTCTTGAAAGATCTTTTAAGAATATGAGAAGCTTTATTACCTTGCCCGATTTGTTAACTGCCCGATTTATGGAATATTATTCCCAGGTATTTATATTGTTCAGTCATGGGGGTCAGGTCAGGTCATTAGATCTGCTACTGGTAACCTGTAATCCAGTACAACCTGTTCAGGGTCGGGTTGCCGGCGACTAAACCGGCACTCCCACCGCTCCCTTCCGGGACTGGTGAGGCGGGTGGCTAGACACCCTTATGGAGATCCATAAAAGGGCGTTGGCTCAGGAGAGCCACCGACGGCCATCTAGCTCCACCGTGCTGTGTGCATGCCACACGCAGTTGGCCCCCGGGGTGTGTCTACCCATGCATGCGAAGTCTGGATCCGGCAGAATCTGCTGAAGAAACCTATTGGTTCAACGGAGAGGAAGGCGGTTACAGCAACGCACTGTGGAGTGCAGAGAGCAAGATGAGACACCGAAAGGATATCTTGGTCATCCACTGCATCCGTGTTCATCCTCCAGTCGTCTTGACTTTGTCTTGCCACTGGAAATTGGTGGACCCGGACGAGAGAGTGAGGTCGACGTTCCGCAACTCCTCTTCACTTTAAACAAACTTATCGCGCAAGTCATCAGTCATCCAAAATGACCTCTCATCCTTCATCATTTCATCACCCCCAAGTCCTGTGGCGACAGGCGAGCGACAAAACGACAGGTGTGGGTACGCTGGCAGTCGCAGCCGCAGACCTGCACGCAGGCGGCTCAGGCCATAGGGTCGTTCTTCGTCGACAGGAGCAGCGATGGAGCTCGGCAGCCGTCTGAGCGTCTGAGCAGCCCTCTTTAGGAATGCACTGCTCACCTCCCTGGCATGAGGAAGGGGCTAGAAAAGGTGCCCTAAAAATTGCCTGCTCCATATCATCCTGGCCAGCATACCGCGGCTGGCGGGGACCCTACATCAGCGGTCGAAACAAGAAAGAAAAGAAAAAAAACAAGGATCGTTCCTCTCACCATTGGTGCTTGGAACATAAGGACTCTCCTGGACAGAGATAACGCGGAGAGACCCCAAAGGAGAACGGCACTAGTTGCATCCGAACTCGCCAGATACAACATTGACATCGCAGCCTTGAGTGAGACTCGGCTTGCAGGCGAAGGCGAGCTCTGTGAACAGGGATCTGGTTACACCTTCTTCTGGAGTGGACGAGGAAGTGAAGAGCGACGTGAGGCTGGCGTTGGTTTTGCAGTAAAAACAGCACTTGTCAGCAAGCTAGCTGGAATCCCAAAGGGAGTCAACGATAGGCTTATGACCATGAAACTCCCACTGGCATCTGGCCAGAAGCACCTCACCATTGTCAGTGCCTACGCCCCAACCATGACCAACCCGGATGAAGTGAAGGCGATGTTCTACGAGGACCTTCACTCTGTCATTGCTGCTATCCCTAAAGCAGATAAGCTCATCATTCTTGGGGACTTCAATGCTGGAGTTGGCTCTGACTACATCTACTGGGATGGAGTGATTGGAAAGCACGGTGTAGGCCACTGCAACCCAAATGGATTGCTTTTGCTTCAGACCTGTGCAGAGCACGAACTGCTGACAACCAACACAGTTTTCTGCCTCCCTACCCGTAACAGGACGTCATGGATGTACCCTCGCTCAAAGCATTGGCATCTCATCGATTATGTCATCGTCAGGAAAAGGGATAGGCAAGATGTACGTGTAACAAAGACCATGTGCGGCGCCGAGTGTTGGACAGACCATCGCCTTGTAGTCTCGAAGCTGAATATTCGAATCCAGCCCAAGAGACGCCCCCAAGGCCAGAAGGCTCCAAAACGGCTCAACATCGCTAAGCTGAAAAACATCACCATCAAACAGTCCTTTGTTGAGCTGCTGGAAGATCGTCTGGAATCCGCCTCTCTGGACAACCAGAATGTGGAGTCTGACTGGAGGACCCTGCGTGAGCTGATCTATAGTACAGCTTCAGAGACCCTGGGACCCATGACCAGAAAGCACAAAGACTGGTTTGATCAAAACTGTGATGAAATCAAGCAGCTTCTGGATGAGAAACGCCGTCTGCATCAAGCCTACCTGAGCAACCCAAAGTCCACATCCAAAAAGGATGCGTACGATGCCATCCGCAGGACTGTTCAACAAAAGTTACGCCAGATGCAGGATAAGTGGCTGAGTGACAAAGCTGATGAGATCCAGGGATATGCTGACAGGCACGATATGAAGAGGTTCTATGATGCCTCAAAAGAAGTCTACGGCCCCACATCCTCAGGATCATCCCCCCTCCTCAGTGCAGATGGGAATAATACCTTGATCACCGAGGAGAAAATTCTCGAACGCTGGGCTGAGCACTTCAACAGTGTCTTAAATCGCCCTTCCTTCATAAATGATGAAGCCATAGACCGTCTCCCACAAGTCCCCATCAACGAAGCACTGGACGATCCGCCAACACCTCTTGAGACTCAGAAAGCAATCCGTCTGCTATCCAGTGGCAAAGCACCTGGCTCAGACTCCATACCAGCAGAGGTCTACAAGGATGGAGGCACTGTGCTGACTGAGAAGCTCCATCAGCTGTACTCACTCATGTGGAAAGAAGAGACGATCCCCCAGGATTTCAAAGATGCATCTATCATTCACTTGTACAAGCGAAAGGGGAACTGGCAAGCCTGTGATAACCATCGGGGCATTTCCTTGCTCTCCATCGCAGGCAAGATACTTGCCAGGATCCTACGAAACCACCTCACAGCACACCTTGACCAAGGTCATTTGCCTGAGAGCCAATGTGGATTCCGGAAAGAGCGCGGAACCACCGACATGGTGTTTGCTGCAAGGCAGCTGCAAGAGAAATGTCTGGAGCAAAATGCTGATCTGTTCTCCACCTATGTCGACCTCACTAAGGCCTTCGACACCGTGAGTAGAGAGGGACTGTGGAAGATCATGGCCAAGTACGGATGCCCTCGGAAATTTATTTCCTTGGTCAGCCAATTCCATGAAGGCATGCAGGCTCGAGTCCAGGACAATGGCGAAACATCTGCTCCTTTTGCTGTCACAAATGGTGTCAAGCAAGGCTGCGTCCTGGCTCCAACGCTGTTCAGCCTCATGTTCTCTGCAATGCTTACTGATGCCTTCAGAGATGGCGATGTTGGAATCGGCCTAAAGTACCGAACAGATGGCAAGCTGTTTAACCTCAGAAGGCTTCAAGCAAAAACGAAGGTCATGACAGACATCATCAGAGACTTTTTGTTTGCTGATGATTGTGCCCTCAACGCTGGATCTGAAGCTGACATGCAACTCAGCGTCGACAAGTTTGCCACTGCCAGCAGGAACTTCGGCCTTACCATCAGCACGAGGAAAACTGAAGTTCTCTATCAGCCAGCCCCAGGGAAACCCTACGTTGAGCCCAACATCACAGTCAACGGTCAGAGACTCAGTGCGGTGGAGCGGTTCACATACCTTGGCAGCACACTGTCACGAAATGTGACAATCGACGATGAAGTGAACGTCAGGATTGCAAGAGCAAGCGCAACTTTTGGTAGACTCAATGCAAATGTCTGGAACAGAAGAGGCATTAGTCTTGAGACCAAGCTAAAGGTGTACAGAGCAGTAGTTCTCCCCACACTACTGCGAAACTTGGACAGTGTACCAACGACATGCCAAGAAGCTGAACCACTTCCACACAACATGCCTCAGGAAGATACTGAACATCAAGTGGCAAGACAAGACCCCAGACACAGAGGTGCTCGCAAAAGCCACCCTTCCCAGCATCTTCACCATCCTGATGAAGTCCCAGCTTCGCTGGGCTGGACACGTGGCGCGCATGCCAGACCATCGGCTGCCCAAAAGGCTCTTCTATGGCGAGCTGCAACAAGGGAAGAGATCACACGGAGGTCAGAAGAAGCGCTTCAGAGATACTCTGAAAGTCTCTCTGAAAGCGTTTGATATCA
Source organism: Babylonia areolata (assembly GCF_041734735.1). NCBI lineage: Eukaryota > Metazoa > Mollusca > Gastropoda > Neogastropoda > Buccinidae > Babylonia > Babylonia areolata. Next base: position 13,627,757 of record NC_134896.1, on the reverse strand, counting down.
ACCCTGACTCCTGGGAGGAATCTGCAGTGGACCGTGACAAATGGCGCGCTGCTGTGCACAAAGGCGCCAAGTTGTGCGAGGCCAACAGGACTGCTGCAGCTGTTCAGAAGAGGCAGGCCAGAAAGTCACGGGCAAACAAGCTCCCTGACAATGGTATGCCTGTCTTTGTCTGCCCCAACTGTCAGCGAACATTTTGTGCGCAGATTGGACTATTCAGCCATTTGCGCATTCACAGATAGATTCATGAGCATCCTCCCCCCCACCCCACCACCACCCTCCCCGCATCCCCCAGCTGGATGACAACGATGGTCATCATCGATCTCGATGGACACACCACCACCATTGTTCAGTTGTTTCTATAACTTCTGTTCCACATTTAAAAAAAACATTCGATCTCGTGGTTCTGATCTCGAAAATATGACAACTTTTGTTTTGCTTCTATTGATTTCAATACCCTATTGTTTACAATGTAAATGTAACTAGTTTAGTTTCAGCTGTAGGCCATGTTTAGATTTTGAAAGTAATACTAAGTCATCAGCATATAAAAGACAAGAGATACTTTTGTTTTGGGAATGACTAACTGTTGGCGAATCGGTATCTGGGAGCCAATCAACAATATCATTTATAAATATATTGAATAACGTGGGGCTCAGTGTATTTCCCTGTAGTACTCCTCTTCGAACATAGATTGAAGGGGAGAATCCATTTTCATTACGGGTGCAGACTTTTGTGTCTGTATGCAAACTTTTTATTTAATTGAAGCACCTACCTCGTATACCGATTTTTTTTAAGTTTTGTGAAAATACCTGCATGTGAAATGCTATCAAACGCTTTTTTGAAATCCACGAAACATGCGTATAATCTGTCCGTTCTATTTTTCATGGTGTAATCAACAATTTTTTTCAAAACAAAAATATGGTCTGTAGTTCTAAAACCTTTTCTAAATCCAGCTTGTTCTTTTGCAAGTAAATTGTTTGATTCTAAATAATCATTTAATCTGCTGTTGAGGATTAGACAAAGTAGATTGCTTAAAGAACAATTGGCGTAGTTATTTGGGTTTGATTTATCTCCCTCTTTATGAATTGGGATAGATATTCCATTTTTCCACAAATCCGGATAACATCCAGTTTTTAGAATGTAATTAAGTACTGTTTTAATTGTAGGAAGTAAGTCCGGTAAAACAGCTTTAATTATCTCATTTCTGATACCGTCTATGCCCGGTGATTTGTTGTTCTTCAATTTTTGGCACGCTTTTATTACTTCTGTGTCAGATATATCATTATCTAAACAAGTGTTATTACAATCCACATTGTTAAAACCGTTTTTCATCCCATTATCACTGGTATTTTGGTTTTCATCATCCATGCCAACTTTGTTTCCAATAAGTTCATGTAAGTGGGTAATCCATCTTTTAACTGACAGGGATTGTGTGTTTTGATGCGTTTCCATTGTTTTTAGCTGTTTCAATTTTTTCCACAATGTATTTGGATCATAGGCTAGATCTTTGTTTAGTGAGCCAACTAGTTTTGATTTATACATTCTCCTTTTTTTCTTAATGATTTTATTATAAAGTTTTCTCTTATAAAAGTATTTCTGATGTAGATTTTTGTTAAATGGGTATCTGTTTAAAGCATTTAGAATTGATTTCAATTCTTTGCGTTGTACAACACATTCCTTGTCAAACCATTTTTTATGTCGCCTTATCTTCCTAGACTTTTTAATTCTGTATGTAAGACATTTTTTTGCTGCGTCTTGTAATATTTGTGTGAATTCATCTATGACTGTATTTATCATAGAATTTGTACTGGTACTGTTAGAAAGTTGAGTATTCAAAATATCATTGATATATTTTAATCGTTTTTTCATTTCTGGTGATGCTAGGATTATCCTCAGTTTCATTTTGGAATTTTCATCCCAGGAAAAAGCAATATCCTGAAAGGGGTTGTTGACATGACTAATTCCTTCTTCTATAGAAACCTGTAATTTATTTCGTAACACATGGCCAGTTTCTTTGTGGATAGAATGATTGATCGTCAATGACAAGGGGCAGTGATCTGAATAGGGAGTAAGATCATGAACTTTCGTTTCAATAACATCTTGTAAAATATTTTGAGAACAGAGAAAGTAATCAACCACACTACTTCCTTTTGGTGAAAAGCACGTATATCGACCTTGTAAATCTCTGAGTGTTCTGCCATTGAGAATGCATATGTTGGTGTCTATACAAATAGAACTAAGTTTTCTCCAATTCTTGTGGACAGTACGATCCATTGAGCATCTATATGTGACAGGGTGGAACACATAATCATCAGGTAATGAATACATATTGTTATCTCCATCCATTTGTATGAAATCAGGTAATATACCACTCCTGGCATTAAAGTCTCCACATAAGATTACATTTCCTTGAGCTGATAAACTGACGAGGTCAGATTCTACTCTGTCCCATACACTGTTTGTGTAATTTTTACCAAATGACGAGTGCGATGGTGGTATGTATAGACAGGCGCGTATCTTTAACCAAACAATATTACTATTGTTTTGTGGTAAAATTTTAACTAGTTTTCTTATGTCATTCTTAATGAAAATTGATATGCCCCCTGATGCTTTCTGTGCTTTTAAATGTTTTGGTCGACAATAGTGTATTCCAGGTGCAAAGTCTGGTAAGTGTATATCATTTTCTGACTCTCTATCCAGATGAGTTTCCTCTAAAAAAAAGAATATCGTGTGTGTGTGTGTGTGTGTGTGTGTGTGTGTGTGTGTGTGTGTGTAGGTTAACACGCGTGCATACGTACTGCTATTTCACGAATGCCTTAATTGAAAAGCAAATGGAACACACTTGCCAAACACAAATGAACAACCACCACCACCACCACCACAACAACAAACTGTACTCTTCTGTCTTATAAAGATACCGTTCAAAGCGTGGCTGGCGATGCTGGGATTCATACTCGTGGGAGTTGGCTTTGACGGAGCCTGCTCGTTTGTCAAGTCCTACTCGGTGGCGTGCATCCCAGCCTCTGAATGCACCTCCTTCCTCTTCCTCTGCGTGATCACGGCATCTGGCGGCGGTCTCTTCACATCCGTTCTTGGGATGCTGGACATGTCATTTACCGGACTTCCCACGGGGGCCGGGTAGGTTGTAGGAAATTGTCTCGTTGTTTACTGGTGCAACAGGCCAAACTACTCAAGACTATTGTCAAGGGTAACCGCCCCCCCCCCCCCCCCCCCCCCCCGGTGTAAAGTGGCCTAGTCCAGTCCAGAGCATGCTTCCGTGTAATCTGGCCGTGTGTGTGTGTGTGTGTGTGTGTGTGTGTGTGTGTGTGTTAGTTTTTCGTTAATAATAATAATAATAATGGTATTTATATGGAGCTGAATCTTGTGCAGAGACAAATCAAAGCGCTTTCGCACCAGTCATTCACACGCATGCATAACTCTAAAACTGGAGAAACTGAAGACAAGGAAGAGGCAGGGAAGGGAGGCTATTTTGGGAAGAGGTGGTTTTTAAGGCCAGACGTGAAAGAGCTGAGTGTGGAGACTTGACGAAGCGAACGAGAAAGTTCATTCCAGTTGCAAGGTCCAGAGACAGAGAAAGAACGGCGGCCAACAGTGGAGAGCTTGAATCTGGGTATGCGTAAACAGAGTGGATTCGAAGCTGATCGTAGTGAGCGAGATGGAGTGTAGAGGTTAAGGCAGCCACAGAGATAGGAAGGGGCTGATTTGTGAATACATTTATAACATAGAGTACTGATCTTGTAATTTATTCTGTGTGAGACAGGGAGCCAGTGGAGATGTTGCAAAATAAGAGTGATGTGCTCAGATCTTTTCTTTCTGAGGACGAATCGGGCAGCAGAGTTTTGTATGCGTTGAAGGGACTGAATGGTTGAAGCAGGCAAACCAGACAATAGATAGTTACAGTAGTCAAGGCGAGAGAGAATGAGAGAAACGACAAGTCTAGATGTTGCGTCAATGGACAGATATTTCTGGATGGAACTGAAGCGCCGCAATTGACAGTAGCAGGACTGACATGTCTGAATGATAAATTTTTGCATGGACAGTGTGTTGTCAAGGACAATGCCGAGGTTCCTGACTGAGCTGGAAAGAGGGATGGATGTACTGCCAAGTTTGATTGTGTCAGTTGTGATGGAAGAGAGTTTTTGTTTAGTTCCTATGATCATTGCTTCAGTTTTGTCCGCGTTCAATTGTAACTTATTTAGAGTCATCCAATTTTGAATGTCCAGGAAGCAGTTGGATGTTTCTTGCAAGAGCGACGACAGTTTTTCGGGGGTGTCAATCTTCTGGAGTTGAGTGTCATCAGCATAAGAATGATGACTGACATTGTGGCGGTTGATAATTTCAGCGAGAGGAGCAGTGTACAGTGTGAAGAGCACTGGGCCTAAAACAGACCCCTGTGGGACTCCATGTCCAATTTTAACGGGTTCAGACTGGAAATTGTCAACAATGACAGACTGGAATCGATCAGTGAGATAAGATTTGAACCAGTTTAGAACAGTGCCATTGATACCAAATGTAAAATGAAGACGGGAAAGAAGGATTGAATGGTCTATCGTGTCAAAGGCGGCTGACAAATCGAGAAGAGTGAGAAGGAGTCGGACGCTAGCAGTAGGTTATTCATGATGTGGAGGAGAGTGGTTTCGGTGCTGTGGCCAGCACGATAGGCAGACTGAAATGGGTGGATGAGATTGTTGAAACAAAGGTGTTACTTATTTGAGTTGATTGCAGCCTGTCTGAAATTGCTGGCAAGTTTTTGTTATACACTGTATCATTTTATTGTTCTTTCGTTATTACTTATTTGCAATCATTGTAAAGCTCCTCCAGCGTTGGGAAGCGCTATAAAAAAAATCCAGTCCTCTTCTTCTTTTTTGTCTTTTTCTCGTTATAATTATTGTCATTAATATGAATGTGATACAGATTGGTTGGGTGAGCGAAGTGTATGCAGGGGGTATATTCCGGCCAAGAGGGGCATGACATGGCCTGGGCTGGTTTAACCCCGGGGGTATAAACTAGTCAGGGGTAAAGTTTAGCCTGTTACACCGGCATTGTGCCGGGCAGTGTTGACAGTAGGTGGATTTTAGATTTTAGTGTGTGGATAATAATTTCCACGTGATTCTCTCTCCCTCCCCACACCCCCTGTCTCTTATTTGTCTTTCTCTGTCACTGTGTCTATTTATATATTCTCACTCTCTCCGTGTGTAACTTTTCTTCTTTTTTTTTCGCGCGCGCGCGTGTGTGTGTGTGTGATTTCATTTCCTTTTTTTCAGCATCAGCGGAGTTCTGAACGTGGCAGTGGCAGCAGTGACGGTCATAGTCAGCATTATAGTGGGCCTGCTCATCACCCTGCTGACAGGATGGGCCCTGCGGAGACACACCGCTCTGTCCGCTGCCTGGGGTGACGGAACACACAGTAAGACGGACCACATTTCCACCTCTCAAAGGAACCAGCACCGCATAACCACCGAGGAGACTGAAATCGACACCTGCAGTGTGGACATAACTGACACCACACGTGATACCAGCCAGCCACACAACAAAGAAACGAAAGCTAACATCTTAACTGGCAATAATTCACGTTTCGCAGAAAGCAATGACAACAATGAAAAGCTATCCGAGACTCATCACATCACTATGCCTTCCCACAAAGCCACCACACGAAGCAACGACAATACTGATGATGATGAAATCATGAGCAAATCACTACCCATCAGCAACAACGCAGAACTCACAGGTATAAAACGCGATGTTCAGAAGAGAAGGTCATGCTCATCGTTGCACGAAGAAGAACGCATCTCGGAAGCAGCAGACAAGGATCTTGAGCAGAAGAAGAAGAAGAACCGTGAGGAAGTTGCACCACCTGGGACTAAACGTGATTATGGTGCGGTGAAAGCCAGGACTGTCACCTCGTCAGAAGATAAAATCGAAAGCCGTGAACCTTCTCCGCAAGCATCCGTGAAAAAAAAAACTGAGAGTACCACCGAGGGAGTTACTAAAGCCAGCAAGACCTGCTGTCAAGGTGGGGTGAAAGTGAGAATAGCTCTCATCGTGTTGTCCGCCGCCATGGCTGCTGGCATGGCCTTCATATTCTCCGTCGGCAGCTCGGACTACGTGGGCAGAGCCATCTTCCGTGGGGATCCTGACGCGGCTGTGAGCACGGACAGTCTGTCCAGGCAGGTGGATTATGTACTTTGAGATCACTGTTTCACTTTCATTTATTTATTGTTTGTTTGTTTAGAAAAAAAAAGGTTCAGCTGGTGCGTTAGGTTCATGCACTGGTCTGACATATGTCTTTTTGATACGTCAAAATGAAATAGCAGATGTGTTTTAGCGAATATGGAACCACCCTCTTTAAAATGCATCCTTGAAAACGAAACTTTATTTACGTAATGCACTGTGACTCTAAATAGCATCAACACAGTGTTATAGAAATTCCTTTAGCTTGAAACCCCACTCCCACCCCCCAGCAGCAATCAGCAGCAGCAGCAGCAGCAACAACAACAACAAAGAGAGCATTTTGAACAGTCACGCGAAGAGTGATACAATTCACTGCAGACAAAGTAGGGCTGAACATGATGATCAAGAACGGTTTAGTTCCAAAAGTTATTTCAGCCTGCTGTGCCCACGAAAATTACAGAACAGTTATGAACATGAACTTCGGAGATTAATTCCCTTTTGGCATTTAGATAATAAAAAAAAGGAAAGGCAATTTCCTCGTCGTCTTCAGTCTCCGAACGAGCCTGAATATGGCTGAGCACAGGAAATCTAGAATGAGCTAGTCAGGTCACCGGGAGATACTGAAAAATGGGCATCCAAAACAAAAAGTAGAAGAAAAAAAAAACATAATCGGAGAGCGTCATCCCTGTTACATTGACCAGAAACTTAAGAGTATACTGGACACACAACTTCTACACGGGGGCACATCTGGAAACTGTACATCCATCTGAAATATAAATATACTTATGGTTAACAATTAGTAAAGAGTGGTAACTCTCTCCATTCACAAGGTACACAACTTCAAGTCAGTGCTGCTTACGCTACCGATTCAGCTCAAAAAAGGAAGCACCGGGCCTGTCCTTATACCGACAATTTGACATGTGCACACAGCAGCAAAGGCAGAAGAAATGGCCTCATTATTTGTTAATTTCCATACTTATGGTTAGTTTCCGTTTACTGCTGGATTGATGAGGCTGCAATGGTCAAACGAACATGTGTTGAGGTTGTGAAACTGTAAGGAAGTTGAGTGCAACCCTGTACGTGCGTGCGTGAGTGCGTGCCTGCGTGTGTGTGTGTGTGTGTGTGTGTGTGTGTGTGTGTGTGTGGTATTTCGCGTCGCGCATGTGGATGACTGGATTTGTTTTCATCAGGTACGAAGAAGGAAGGAAGATGGCATCCAAAGGACTGTGTGTTCATTACGTATCCTATCTTCTCTTCAATTTGGTGAACCACCGGCTCATCAAGTGTCTAGGTAAACTGTTCACTTTTTGTTTTATCACAGCCAAATATACTCTCCTCTAAATGTTATTTTCGCAAAAAACACACAAAACAACAACAACAAAAAACTCAAAACAAAACAAAACAACAACAACAAAAAACAAACAACAACAACAACAACAACAAAAGAAAACCAACAACCTACAAACAAGCAAAAGAAACAAACAAACAAAAAACTAATAATGTGTGTTCGATATTTAGCAAACTGAGTTGTAAGTGACAACTAGATGTTAGACAAGTTTTGATTATTCCTTACCTTTCCTGCGCGAATAAGTTCCACATTTTCTTACCCGATCGTTTAGCAGCACAGCCTTTTGAGAAAGAACCCTGCCAGTACTTCGTATTGTATTGTATTGTATTGTATTGTATTGTATTGTATTGTATTGTATTGTATTACTCTTTTTTGTCACAACAGATTTCTGTGTGTGGAATTCGGGCTGCTCTCCCCAGGTTTTTGTTATGTAAAGTTTTTCTTTCTTCAAACACTTGAAGGCAACCGCAGACAACGAATTTTTTGTTTCATGATCTGCAAAACCTTGCCAAACGAACAAAGACTACACTAAAACAAGATGGAAAGAACTGACTGTCACATCATCAGTAGTGACCATAGGGTCGGAGACTACAGGAAAGAAGAAGAAGGAAAAGGCAGGAAAGGAAGAAGGAAAGAAGGAAGGACGGAAGGAAGGAAGGAAGGAGGGAAGGAAGACAGAAGAAGAACAACAAGAAGACGACGAAGAAACCACATTAACAATGTACACAAAAATGTATTGTGTGTTCGGCTCGCGGGATGTCAAAAAAACATATTGCTGCAGGTTTGGCCTGTCATTATGGAGACAAAGGACGCGACGTTGGTTTCATTATAAAGATTTTCGTAAGATGAAATAGGATAGGCTAAGAATAACGTTATTATCTCATTAAGAGAAATTACACAAGGCGCGGCAAAACAAACGCAGACAATTACTCAACACAAAAACATAAACATGACTTAACTAAAACGAATCAGTAACATAGAAGACATTGATATAAAAACTATTGCATATATTCACTGAATTAAAATGTTGTAATTAGTCATTATTGTAAGCATATTGAGCATAATGTTTTGTCTATTGATACGATTTTTTAAAATTGATTTTTTGCTGTTTTTTTGTATGTTTGTATTATGAGTGAAATAGTACTTGTCAATGTGTATATTAAGTGATTGAACGAATGAGCCTACTTCTTGTTTTTGACATAACTCTTTTTGTATTTATTGGATATGTGTAAATGATGAACGTATGTAGTGTTTCAATGCCCCCAGGGGACACACGAAATAAACTCCTTGCCTTGCCTTGCCTTGAAATACACCAAGGCTAACATTGCATGTATGCTATTGCACATTAATTAAGATAAGATAAGGATAACTTTATCATTACATAGTAATTATCAGTGGTGGTTCGTCCGTCGGGATCGACGAGGACCATCTAGTCATCCTGGGGGTGGGTGGGTTGGGCTCTGTGGGTGCGCAGATGACTGGTCAGGCCAATCCGCGCCCGGAAGGTTCTGACGCAGTGTGGACAGGGGATGGTAGCGACTGTCGGGGACTTGCTGGCCCTGCTTTTCCTGGCCTGTCTGCGTTGCTTTGCTGCAGCGATTCTGTTGGCCTCACAGGATTTGGCGCCTTTGTGGACAGCTGAACGCCACTTTGGTCTGTCCATTGCATTCAGCTCCCATGTGTCGTGGCTGATGTTGAAGGCCTCCAGAGAAGCTTTCAGTCTTTGAAGCGCTTCTTTTGGCCTCCATGGGAGCGCTTGCCATGTTGGAGTTCGCCGTACAGCAGTTTCTTGGGGAGCCGGTGGTCTGGCATGCGAACTACATGGCCTGCATCAGGATGGTGTAGATGCTGGGCAAGCTTGCACGAGTGAGCACCTCTGTGTCAGGGATCTTCTCTTGCCACTTTCGGCCGAGAAGTTTTCTGAGGCTGGTGGTGTGGAAGTGTTCAGCTTTTTGGCGTGGCGTTTGTAGACCGTCCATGATTCACATCCATAGAGCAGTGTGGTGAGAACTATGGCCTTGTATACTTTGAGCTTCGTCTCCAGGGTGATGCCTCTCCTGTTCCAAACGTTCTTATGGAGTCTGCCGAAGGCAGCGCTGGCTTTGGCGAGTCTGGCATTCACCTCGTCGTCGATGACAACTGTGCGAGAGAGTGTACTGCCCAGGTATGTGAACTTGTCCACCGCGTTCAGTCGTTGCCCGTTGATGAAGATATTTGGTTCAACGTAAGGCTTTCTGGAGCTGGCTGGTGCATCACCTCAGTCTTCTTTGTGCTGATTGTGAGGCCAAAGTTGTCACAGGCAGCAGAGAACTTGTTGACGCTGTGTTGCATGTCAGCTTCGGCGGCAGCGTTGAGAGCGCAGTCATCAGCAAACAGGAAGTCGTTGACGGTGTCTGTCCTCACCTTGGTTTTTGCTTGAAGCCTCCTGAGGTTGAAGAGTGAGCCATCTGTGCGGTACCTGATGCCAATGCCTACGTCAGCTTCTCTGAAGGCGTTTGTCAGCATGGCTGAAAACATGAGACTGAACAGGGTGGGAGCAAGAACACACCCTTGCTTGACTCCTTTGGAGACAGGGAATGGTTATGAAGTCTCTCCGTTGTCTTGGACTCGGGCCAGCATCCCATCGCGTAGTTGCCGTATGATGGTGATGAACTTTCTGGGACATCCGTACTTCGCCATGATTCTCCAAAGGCTATCTCTGCTAACAGTATCGAAGGCCTTGGTCAGATCGACATAGGTGGAGTAAAGGTCGGCGTTCTGTTCCTGACACTTCTCCTGGAGCTGCCTGGCAGCAAATACCATGTCTATAGTCCCGCGTTCTTTCTGGAAGCCACACTGGCTATCTGGTAGGAGACCTTGCTCAAGGTGCGCTATGAGACGGTTGAGTAGCACTCTGGCCAGAGTCTTGCCTGCGACGGACAGCAGGGATATTCCACGATGGTTGTCACAGGCCTGACGATTTCCTTTGCGCTTGTACAGGTGTATGATGGAAGCGTCTTTGAAGTCATGTGGAACTGCCTCATGCTGCCAGATGAGCTGGAACAGCTGATGAAGCTTCTCAGTCAGCGCCATACCACCTTTGTAGACCTCAGCTGGAATGGAGTCTGAGCCAGGGGCTTTGCCATTGGATAGCAGACGGATAGCTTTCTGGGTCTCCTCCAAAGTTGGAATGGCATCCAACGACTCACTGACTGGCACCTGGGGGAGTCGGTCGATGACTTCATCATTGATGGTGGAAGGGCGGTTCAGTACACTGTCAAAGTGTTCAGCCCATCTCTCAAGGATCCCGTCCTTGTTAGTGATCAGGGTAGAACCATCAGCACTGAGGAGTGGAGCAGATCCGGATGTGGTGGGACCGTAGACTTCTTTCAGGCCGTTATAGAAGTTCTTCATGTCGTTCCTGTCTGCAAAGCCCTGGATCTCATCAGCTTTGTTGCTCAACCAGGAATCCTGCATCTGCCGCAGCTGCAGCTGGATGGTGCTGCGTGCGCTCTTCAGTATGTCTTTCTGTGACTGTGACTTGGGATTTTCAATGTGGTCTTCCAGCAGCTGCTTGATCTCAGTGCAGTTCTCATCAAAGCAGTCTTTGTGCTTCCTGGCAGAATGCCCCAGGCACTCCATGGCAGTGTTGTACACCGTCTCATGCAGTGCGCCTCATGCTGCCTCCACATTCTGGTTGTCCAGCACGGTGGACTCAAGGCGTTCCTCTAGGGTGTCAGCAAAGCTATGCTTGATGTTGCCTAGCTCCAGCTTGTTGACATTCAGGCATTTGGGTGCTTTCATGCCCTGAGGCCGTCTCTTGGGCTGGATGCGGAGGTTGAGTTTGGAGACGATAATGCGGTGGTCTGTCCAGCACTCGGCGCCGCACATGGCCCTCGTGACTCGTACGTCCTGCCTGTCCCTCTTCCTGACGATGACAAAGTCGATTACATGCCAATGCCCGGAGCGAGGATGCATCCATGACGTCCTGTTACGGGTAGGGAGGCAGAAGACGGTGATTGTGATAAGAAGGTCGTGCTCGGCACATGTCTGGAGAAGTAGTTAACCATTGCTGTTACAGTTGCCAACCCCATGCTTCCCAATCACGCCTTCACAGGAGGTGTTGTCACAGCCAACTCTCCCGTTAAAGTCACCAAGAATGATGAGCTTGTCTGCGTTGGGAACAGTGGTGATGACAGAGTTCAGGTCCTCGTAGAACTTGTCCTTGATCTCGCCGGGTTGGTCATGGTGGGCGCTCAGGCACTGACAATGGTGGTAAACTTCTTCCCGTTGCATAAAGGGAGTTTTATCGTCATCAGGCGATCGTTCACTCCTTTCGGGGGGCCAGCCAGCTTGCCAACGAGGGGTGTCTTCAATGCAAAGCCATCTCCAGCCTCACGTCTCTCTTCAGGTCTGCGACCACTCCAAAAGAAGGTGTAGCCTGCGCCTCGCTCACAGAGTTCGCCTTCTTCTGCCAGTCTGGTCTCACTTGCTTGCTAGACAAGCCCTGACTCACCGAAGGTTTGAGACCCGTCGGCTACCCTCACCTAGTTTAGCCAGCCTGTCAAAGCCGTTGCCCGGGTGTTGGGCCCTGCCGCATGCTAGCAGCTTCTAGGACCCATAAGTGAGAGCTGGGTGCCGGTGGGAACCAATACAGGACTAAGCACTCCCGGAAGAGCGAGTAATTATCAGTACAAGTGTATCGAAAGACACGAACATTGCACAATTATTTGTATTGCGCATTCATCCTGCACACTGTCACACACATTAAAAGTAAATGATTTTCTAAGAAATTCAAACAAAGCACAGTCTATCTATTCATTCCCATCCTCAGGGTACCGTAAGGAATTCCTGCTGACACAGCTGCTGATGGCAGGCACAATGGCGGTTCTGGCACTGACGGCCCGGCTGGAGGTGTTCTTTGTGCTGGCGGTAGTGGCCGGACTGCACAGGGTTACCTTCCATGTCATACCCTACGCTGCTGCCAACGATGTTTTAAGGGCCATGGTGAAGGCTTGTTGTGTGAAGAGCGTACATTGTAGTGCCTGTAGCAGGTGTGTGTGTGTGTGTGTGTGTGTGTGTGTGTGTGTGTGTGTGTGTTTGTGTGTGTGTGTGTGTGTGTGTGTATGTGTACGGGCGCATGCATGCATGTGTGTGTATATGTGTGTATGTGTGTACGCGCGCGTGCATGTGTGTGTGTGTGTGTGTGTGTGTGTGTGTGTTTGTGTCCTGCACAAATTGAATCAGAACAGGAGCTACTGAACCCCGCCCCCCCCCCCCCCCAATAAAAAATGACTCAACAACAGGGCACAGCATCCTCTCGCGTGTGGCCTCATGGCGACACTAACACTGACAGCACTCACTGACTGCTGGCACTGGGACGGCGGCAGAACAATGTGAGTGTAGCTTTGGGGACATTTTCAGAAAAAAAACAACATCATGAGGGCCAGGTACGGACGATAGAGTGAAAAAAAACACAAACCAAACCCACAACAAAACACACACACAAAATTCCTGCTTACAAACCAACCAGCCAACACAATCACACACTTCATTTCATCCTGAAACAGTTTAAACTTTACCTCGTCAGTGAAAAAAAAGGCGACTGCCGGACCTTTTAAAGCGAAGTTAAAAATATCAAGAGGTGGTGTAAAAAATCAAAAAAAAATCAAAGGTCTAAGAGTCTAAGACTCGAAACGTCGTTCACCCCCGAAAACGGAGTATGGCTGCTTGCATGGCGGGGGTAAAAAAAGGTCATACACGTAAAATCCCACTCGTGTACATGTATAAGTGTGAACGTGGGAGTTGCAGTCCACGAACGAAGAAGACGTTGTTTTACAGTCATCTTAAGATACCTTTGATTTTACATCACCGTTTGTTATTTCTAACTTCGTTTACCTCGTAGGGTATTGCATTCTTGGAGGCGTTCTTTTTTGACTCACTTGTGTAAACAAAGTAAGTCTATGTTTTAATCCGGTGTTCTGTTGTCTCTCTCTCTCTCTCTCTCTCTCTCTCTCTGTGTGTGTGTGTGTGTGTGTGTGTGTGTGTGTGTGTGTGTGGTAAACTTTAACATTGACATTTTCTCTGCAAATACTTTGTCAGTTGACGCCAAATTAGGCATAAAAATAGGAAAAATTCCGTTCTTTCCAGTCATCTTGTTTAAAACAATATTGCATCTATGGGATGGGCAAAAAAAAAAAAAAAAAAAAAAAATGAAGCCTAATTATATGCAACTGCATTTACTGTTATATTTATATTTTTTGTATTCTCTAAACTTGGCACTTTGATCTGATATTCTGACCCAACAACAAGAGCAGTCATTATTATCATTTTTTGTTCAAACAGGAACTTCTTTTGCTAAGCATGGAAGTTTTATTTATTTTGCAAACGTTTTGGTGCAGATAGTAAAAAAGGGAAATTACTCTGTAATTAATGCTAGGGGACTTAATTTGCTTTAAACTGATCTTTCTCATCTTAAACATTACATTTTTAAATTATACTCAATATATAAAAAGCTTGGATTTTTTTTTTAAAGTGTATCACAAGTGAGTCTTGAAGGCCTTGCCTCTCTTGTTTTTTTCTTTTTTTGCTGGCAGGATTCTGGAAACGAACGGGTGGGTTTTGTGATGGCCCTGATCACGATCGCCATTCCCGCGGGAGACTGTTTCTTCTTCGCCTGGATGGGTCCACTGGAGCACCTCACCGGGGTGGTCTCTGTGCCCATGTGGTTAGGGGCTCTCTATGGCTGCATGTCGGCCTTGGTCTTCTCCCTCGTCGGCAAGGGGGAGAGATCCGTCTGCTGCTGTTGTTAAGTCTGTCTGTTGTTGATATTGACATTGATGATGGTGACGATGATAAGGGTTTTTATTTTATTTTTGTGTATGTATGTATGTATGTATGTATGTATGTATGTATGTATGTGTGTATGTATGTGTGTGTGTGTGTGTGTGTGTGCGCGCGCGTGTGTGCGTGCGTGTGCGTGTGTGCGTGCGTGCGTGCGTGCGTGCGTGCGTGTGTGCGTGTGTGTGTGTGTGTGTGTTTATATCAGCCTGTAATGTCCATGATGCTATTGGTCAGAAGCAAAGCACTAGACACAAAACAGGAAGCAGGCACTACACACACGAAAAACAATCACATACACAGGTAGGAACACAGAATCAAAAGACAAGCAAATTGCAAAAGTACCTACTTTTTCACCAGTCCCTGAATGGGAGCAGTATAAAGCTACCTTTGACATGGATTATACAGATTTATCGAAGAACCAGTCACCATTTTTGTTAAAACCTGAAGTGCTCTCACATATAGAAAATCAATATTCAAATTATCTAAAAATATACACAGACGGATCTGTTCTAGAAGATGGTAATTCAGGAGCGGCTTTTGTAATTCCTTCATTTAGAATAGAAAAACTATAGTATATTGGTAGACAATATTCCATTTTCACAGCTGAACTTATAGCCATACTTATAGCCTTAAATTATATTTCAGACATTCCGAAAACTGTAAGTGAAATTTTATTATGTGTAGACTGAAAGTCAGTATTACAAGCTATAGAATCTCCAAATTCAAAGAAGCGAATTGAGATGACAATGGAAATAAAACATATTATTCACCATCTGACAAAACAGGGCATTAAAATAACTTTCTGTTGGGTACCTTCGCACTGTGGAATATCTTCAAATGAGTGGGTAGACCAAGCAGCTAGAAAAGCAGCACGTACCTTTGTAACAAATCGCTTTGTACATGTGTTGTCGGTGACAATTTTTTATATGGTATTTTGTGTGTGTGTTGATTTTTGTCTACTTGAAAATGCAGACACTTTTTCACGCAGGAACATAAGGTTCCCATCCGATGTTCTGTTGTGCGATATATTGTGAAGCACGTGAATGCCGTTTTTTAAAACTGTTAATTGTTAACATTAGGCCAGTTCCGTTTCCCTGAACTGGTATATTTTTGCTGATGCCAGTCATTGCTGTTTGACTTGTGGGCCAGAAGCATTCCCGTTGTGAACAGCATTGAGGCATACTGGAAATAAGGTATTTATTGATTTGTTTTATTTTGCCGAAGAAACTAAATATTTTTGTTCTTGATAATTTTTCCAATATTCGGCTAAGACTGGTTTGTGTTTAATGTGGAAAAAGATTTTACTTAAAAAAATACGTGAGTTGAATATTGATTTTTCATGTTGGGGATGCTCCAAGTCGAATAATTTTGGGAGCTGCTTGGTATGATGTAAGCGTTAACGCTTCTTTATGTGAATGAAACGGATTTATTTTTGAGTAAGTTGAAAAAAGGAATTTATTTTTTGAGTGAGTTGGGAACTGAACACTTATTTTCTTTCTTTAATTATGTATTTATTAATATCATTAAGTTAATTAAAAAGTAAAAGAAAATGTGAGTTTGCGTTCTTCTAAAAAAAACAAAACAAAAAAAACTTGATTCGCGTTCATGTTTTGCTTTTTTGGTTCGGATGAAGTGCCAGTTGAAAATAACACAGACCTACGAATTTAAGTAAAAATAATTCCGTTACAACCTTCGAAGGCGCAATACAACTTGACATCCAGTTAGATCTACATGAATGCATTAGCTGTATAGAAAATGTATCTAGAAATCGATTTAAGAAATTACTTATAGATTCAAATAATCAATATCACCAATGTGTAAACACAAAGAATGCAGCTAATCCCAAACATTTTCAAAATTCGACACCAGCAGCACATTCAAGACAAATTACAAGCCTAATGTATAGACTTCGTTTAAATGCCTTTCGTACAAAATTTTCTAAAAATATAAAATGTATATGCGGTAAGCAAATAACTGTAAGCCATCTACTCATTCATTGTCCGAGCATAAGACAGTTACTTCCAAAAGATGTAGTTGATGACTTTTCTTCCAATATTTCATTAGCCACTGAAAAGATTTTGAATGATTATTCATTGCTTAGAATGTTTTCAGAAATTTTAAACTCCAGTCCAGTTGGTATCTTCCTTTGATGTATTATATTTAATACTGTTATTTATATTTACATTGTCGTAGGTTAATACTTGTTGATATGCATATACATATTCTCCTTCCCATGACAACTCATTCAATACACACCACAACCTCTTTAGACTTTTTCTTATAATATACTTTTCCTCTGATACATAACATGAACTTTAAAAAAAAAATTTTAACACTAATATTCACATGCATTCCCTTTCCTTTATATAAACACTACTTTACTCATTTCCGTCTAAAAACACTTATAGTGAATAGACGTTAAACTGAAGAACACAGAATTGGAAAAAAAAGACAAAAAAAGACAGTGGAGAGGCTGTGAGTGAGAAGCACCCCTCCTCCAATCAATCAATCACCCATTCAGTACGCACGCTCGAGCATGAATCCCCCCCCCCCCCCCACCTCCACCATCCCGCCTGCCCCCCCCCCCCCCTTTTCCCCTGGGACAGCATAAACAATTGTAACATATTAAAAATGTATATCAATAAGGGAAAAAAACCCCACAAAAACAACCAACATCTATCAGTATGAAAACACACAGACAGAGAATTGTGAAAGAAAGGTTTGTGTTCGTGAGGAAAGAGAGGCGGCAGGGGACACAACCCTCCGAACTCTCCCCAAGAGGAAGATACTGCATATACTTCACCGCCCTTCTTCAGCGTCGCACACGAGCATGCAGAACATTTATGTTATGTTGGTCTTTTGTTAGTGTTTTTATTTTATTTTATTTTTTATTTTAATTTTATTTTATTTTTTTAAAATCTTTATTCCGATGGTCATTGTTCGATAAAATGACAAGCAACTATCATACAGACAGAGTGTGGACAGTGAATAAATTTGAATTCAAAATTCCACTTACAAATTCTTCCACTGATATATTTCAGTAAATAGAACGGAGAAAAAACAAACCCTCACAGTCAAGAGCACAGAGAGACAAGATATTGTTAGCCTGCTAGAAATTTGGGTATCTCGCCGAGAGCATCATTACAAGAGGGGGGGTGAGGGGGGGGGGGGTGTGAAAGGAAAGGTTGGAAAGGAGGCGGGGAAATCTGTTGACGTCAGTTCGTTTTGTGTCCGCAGTGATTTTGTTCAAAAACGTATATAAAAGCGGGCCAACATCATATAAGGTGTTGCATAAACTGTAAACAGAAATACAGAGAGAGAGACTCAGAGAGAGAGAGAGAGAGAGAGAGAGAGAACAAGAACAAGAACAAAACTTTAATCTCCAGGCCTCCGGCCCCTAGAAAGAGGTCAAAAGTACACAATATGGTGATCACTCAGCCACAACAAAATGTAAAATACGTACTAACTTAAACCTGTAGAACAAAAGTGCTTGAGAGAGAGAGAGAGAGAGAGAGAGAGAGAGAGAGAGAGAGAGAGTGAATGAATGAATGAATCAATGAATCAATGAATGAATGAATGAATGAATCTTTATCTTCCAACGGTGAAGATATTAGCACTTTGGCGGACTTACACATCTGCCGTTGTTCTAAGAGACACACAAACATGTAAGCATATAAATGTAGTTATACTGAATACTTAATACATGTATAATGTACGAGTATAATACAGCATCAAACTGAGAGACACAACATCGCTCACATCTGTACGGAACGGAAGCGAGTAACGCACACACGCACACACTAACACACACACACACACACACACACACACACACACACACACACACACACACACTCACACCAAGGGAAAAACAAAAACAAAACCCTAGCATGAATGCTACACATGAATGATTCAAGTGAAATTAACACAGAAAAGTAACGATAAAATTTTAAACACAGATGTAAGAGACATAAAAGGCAGCAAATAAGGCGACGGGTAATAGGGATATGGACAGATAGACACATTATGTGAAAGACAGAGAGAGGGAGAGACAGAGGGGAGAGAGAGACACAGACAGACAGACAGACAGACAGACAGAGATGTAAAGATATGTCAGTGTGGGAAAAAAAAAGAGTTGGGTGAGGGTGGTTCACAAATTGTAATACATGTAAGTATACAAAATCGAAGACGTGACGAGACTAGAGTTTGATTTCGTTTGTTTGTGTCCACTGTAAAGAGAAAATCTCTGAAAACAATATTCTATGGCGTGATACGTTATCAACTGATTGACGCATTTCGACATAGTTTGTAAGGATTGTCAGTGACAATATTATACCAGATTTTCGGTCTGGCTTTCGGGACGCATGTACTGTCCAAGTTTCTCTTTGAATGTTGTGGTGGAAAAGGGTTCTTTGAGGTGTTTGGGGAGATTGTTCCAGCAGTGCGTGCCGGAATATGCCAAACTCGATTGATAAAGGTCTATTCTTGGCTTGGGTAGAGTAAGAGTCGCATTTCGGGAGTTAGGGTTGCGAGTTTCATAGCAGACAATGGTTTGGTGTAGATAAGTAGGGCATTTACCGAATATAATTTTATGCATAAGTACGCACTTATTCAATATTAGGTGCTTTGTCAAGGAAAGAGGTGCTGGCAGTTGATATTGATGACTGCGTGTGTTTCGTAAAACACCATTGAGGTGTTTTACAGCACGTCTGTGTACAGAATCTAGTTTTTTCATGTGCACTTCGCTGCAGTTGTCCCAAACGTTTGAAACGTAATTAATTCTAGACATGATGTGAGAATGGAAAAAGAAATGGGAAGCCTCTGGACTGACGACATGATTTAAACGGGATAATAGGAAAACATTTTTTGCAACTGACCTTGATAAAGAACTGATATGTGCCTCCCATTTTAGCTGGTTGTCACTAATGACACCAAGGTGTCGATGTTCTGTAACTTGTTCAATAGCTTGGCCATCGATTGACAAAGTGAGCGGATTTAAGCCACTCTGGTGCTTTTGTCGAGTGGCTACAATCATACTCTTTGTTTTTTCTGGGTTAAGGAGCATATTATTTTCTGTACACCAGTTGGATACTTCGGTTAGGCTGGTTTGTCATCTATCATTAATGTGCTCTAAATTTACTCCATATGTATGAAGAGAAGAGTCATCTGCAAACATGTCGCATGATATTGCAGATGAGGAGATACATAATGGAAGATCATTGATATAAAGGTTGAACAATAAGGGGCCAAGCACAGAGCCTTGGGGAATGCCCATTTTAGTTATTCCCACATTCGAAAAAGTCCCGTTTACTAATACACTCTGCTTTCTTTCTTTTAAGTATGACTCAAAAAAATTAACAGAATTTGTATCAAGCTGATAAACCCGTAGCTTTTCAAGAAGTATTCGATGGTTAACAAGATCAAATGCTTTCTTCAAATCTAGAAATACAATTCCGTTGATTTTTTTGTCATTTATAGCAGTGAGCAGTTTATCTAAGAGACTAGTGAGGGCTGTCTGACATGAGTGTTTTGGGCGAAACCCTGACTGATTTTGATGAAGCAAGTTGTGCCGGTCAAGATATTGCAAAAGGTGCTTGTGTACGTGTTTTTCAAGTGGTTTAGAAAGCGATGATAGTATTGATATTGGTCGGTAATCGTTCAGGTCAGAGGGATTTTTTACTTTAGGTAGTGGTATGATTTTGGCAGTTTTGAACATAGTTGGAAAAACACTTTTTGAAATACTGAGGTTATAAATATATGTCAGATGATGCACTGTATACGGCAGTGATAGAAGCAGAATTGTATTGCTGAGTCCGTCACAGCCATGTGTATTTTTTTTGTCCAAGGCTGGATATGTATTTACCGACCTCATAAACGGTTAGTTGTGGAATGTGAAATGTATCTTGTTGGCTGAGCCTGTCTGAACAAAATGATTTTAGACTGACAGGACATTCATACTGATCTGAGTTTTGTTTCAGGCGATTTGTCAAACTTTCCGCGATGGATAGGAAGTGGTTGTTAAAGTCTGTTGCTGTGAAACAATCATATTTCAATGATTTTCCAGGAAAGGACTTATTGGTCAGTGCATTGAGAGCTTTCCATATGGATGAAGTATTGTCTGATTCTGACGTCCTGTTAAAATATGTCTTTTTCTGCCTGACGGACTAAGAACTTCACGTGTTTTCTTTGTTGCTTAAACGCGGAATAGTTTTGTTCTTTCTTAAGTTTAGCTCTAATTTTGATCGCTATTGATATGATGACAGTAAGCCAAGGAGGTGTTGATGAATTTCCTACCCGTTTTCTTCTAACTGGGGCATGCTTGTCATAAACAGATAAAAAGATTCTATGAAATGCCGCGACCGCTTCATCTGGATCGTTAGATTCATAAATTTCCTTAAATGAGCATTCGCTAAGATCATGGAGAAAATCAACTTGGTTAAAGTGCTTATACGATCGATACGTGATGGTGGAGTGGGTTCTAGTTCTAGCTGTTGGTATCTTACAGGCAACTGTACACTGTATAGTGAAGTGGTCACTGATACTGGTCTGGTGTACCTGAGCACTTACGACTCTGTCTGGATTGTTAACATAGATGTGGTCAATCAGAGTTGAGCTGGATGACGTAACTCGCGTTGCTGACTGTATTACATGGTGCAAATTAAATAGAGATATGGTAGAATCCCATGCTGGATGAGGTTTTTGAAAATCTATATTAAAGTCACCAAGAATGATAATGTCCCTGCCACGAGCAAAATCCTGTACTTTGTCCATCATGATGACAAAATCATCATACCACCCGAAATTGCTGGATGGGTTTCTATAAATGAATCCTAGTATAACTGGGCATTTTGCTACTTTCACCTCCAGCCAGATGCTTTCTACATTGACGGACTCTAAATCAAATCGTCTATTAGTAAAAGCTTTCACAGTGTCATGGACATACACAGCTATTACGGTGTGTCCGGAATGAGTGGCATCTCTTCTGAACAATGAATAGTTTGGAATCGCAATTGCATCACCGTCTACAGCTGGGGACAGTCTAGACTCTGTTATTCCTAAAATGTGACAAATTCTAGTCTGGTCAAGGAAGACGTTCACATCAGTCGCTTTGTTCTCAAGATGGTAGACATTCAAATGACCGACAGTGAGATCATAAGTTTGCATTTTTGACATGAATGATGTAGGTCTACACTTCAATTAACACTTCTTAAAAAAGGTGAAGCAGACAATAGTTTCACAAGAACACTTCATAACAATTCAGGGCAAAATTAATGAAAAGAAAAATAAGAAAAGCAAACACAGAATAAAAAAAATAAATGAATGTACACACACACACATACACACACCCACCCACACACAATTTGTTTATATGCAAGTGCTAAGAAAAAAAAATGAATTGCAAGGTTCACACGAAATGTTTACGAAGAAGTAAAAAAAGAAAGTTGCT
This sequence comes from Babylonia areolata, assembly GCF_041734735.1. Classification (NCBI taxonomy): domain Eukaryota; kingdom Metazoa; phylum Mollusca; class Gastropoda; order Neogastropoda; family Buccinidae; genus Babylonia; species Babylonia areolata. The sequence continues at coordinate 13,605,951 of NC_134896.1, read as the reverse complement.
GGATGAAAAACATAAACACACGAAATTGCAAAAAAGAAAACACAACAAAAAACCTCCAATAAAACAAGAACAATCCAAGTCAAGAACAGGAGGGTGGGGGACACGAAACTGAATCGGGGCAGAAGTTGACACTAGTATGTCACAACGGTCATCCACAGTAAGCCAGGGGAAAAAAGAAGATGGGAAAACGAAGGTTGATTTTCTACAGTGGGTCCCTCAGTACAGTGAAGGAGAGACTGAAGGGTAGAGGCGCTGCATGTGATGAAGCCAGGGGTTGAAGGGCATAGCGGGGAAGGGAGGGAAAGGCCAAAAGGGGGGAAACATGGGCAATGGCTGGCTGGGTTTGTTATAATGCGGCATGGGTGGTATTCCTAAGTGGGGGGCACACGTTGTTTGACTGACTGGTATTTGACCACTATTTTTTGACTGATCAAACGACTTTTGCTCGTTTTTTTGTTGACCAATCTGACTGTCCTGTTCAGCGTGCTCAGAGCTCGCCGATGGTGCAGACTGGATTGGCCCGCACTGCGTCACTTGAGTGTCTTGTGTTCTGGATGGTGGAGGTTGTAGACGGTCGGCCCAGTGGCCAGCCATTGTCTCTTGAGCCACGCGGCCCTCGCAAAGTGCCGGGCCTGCTCTGCCGTCACTGAACCGTGAAGGACGGTTTGTGCGGAGAGCGAGAAACTGACTGACTTAACGTAGCCATAGCGACAGACCCCTTGCGGACAGATGGGCGCCGTCAGTTGTGAAATAAGGTTTCACCATTTGGGAATTTGTGTCAACAAATTTGTTTTCAAGCAGAAAAGTGATTCCCTTGTCTGCGCATACCGCATGCAGTTCATTATTTAGTAGGTTTATGAATCGCAAAGGAGCAGATTTTCTGGGAAGGAGCGCGGAGACAGCTATTTTGGCTGCAGGAAAAACCCTTTTGAACTGAGTCAGGAGGTCACTAAAGTCACGCTTCAGTGTGTCAGCGGTGTAGTGTTTGTGTATGTCATTACCCCCGACTTGCCATTGTTAGGTCAGGTCATTAGATCTGCTACTGGTAACCTGTAATCCAGTACAACCTGTTCAGGGTCGGGTTGCCGGCGACTAAACCGGCACTCCCACCGCTCCCTTCCAGGACTGGTGAGGCGGGTGGCTAGACACCCTTATGGAGATCCATAAAAGGGCGTTGGCTCAGGAGAGCCACCGACGGCCATCTAGCTCCACCGTGCTGTGTGCATGCCACACGCAGTTGGCCCCCGGGGTGTGTCTACCCATGCGTGCTAAGTCTGGATCCGGCAGAATCTGCGGAAGAAACCTATCAGTTCAACAGAGTAGAAGGCGGTTACAGCAACGCACTGTGGAGTGCAGAGAGCAAATGAGACACTGAAAGGATATCTTGGTCATCCACTGCATCCGTGCTCATCCTCCAGTCGTCTTGACTTAGTCTTGCCACTGGAAATTGGTGGACCCGGACGAGAGAGTGAGGTCGACGTTGCGCAACTCCTCTTCACTTTAAACAAACTCATCGCGCAAGTCATCAGTCATCCAAAATGACCTTTCATCCTTCATCATTTCATCACCCCCAAGTCCTGTGGCGACAGGCGAGCGACGAAACGACAGGTGAGGGTACACTGGCAGTCGCAGCCGCAGACCTGCACGCAGGCGGCTCAGGCCATAGGGTCGTTCTTCGTCGACAGGAGCAGCGATGGAGCTCAGCAGCCGTCTGAGCGTCTGAGCAGCCCTCTTTAGGAATGCACTGCTCACCTCCCTGGCATGAGGAAGGGGCTAGAAAAGGTGCCCTAAAAATTGCCTGCTCCATATCACCCTGGCCAGCATACCGCGGCTGGCGGGGACCCTACATCAGCCGTCGAAACAACAAGAAAGAAAAGAAAAAAACAAGGATCGTTCCTCTCACCATTGGTGCTTGGAACATAAGGACTCTCCTGGACAGAGATAACGCGGACAGACCCCAAAGGAGAACGGCACTAGTTGCATCCGAACTCGCCAGATACAACATTGACATCGCAGCTTTGAGTGAGACTCGGCTTGCAGGCGAAGGCGAGCTCTGTGAACAGGGATCTGGTTACACCTTCTTCTGGAGTGGACGAGGAAGCGAAGAGCGACGTGAGGCTGGCGTTGGTTTTGCAGTAAAAACAGCACTTGTCAGCAAGCTAGCTGGAATCCCAAAGGGAGTCAACGATAGGCTTATGACCATGAAACTCCCACTGGCATCTGGCCAGAAGCACCTCACCATTGTCAGTGCCTACGCCCCAACCATGACCAACCCGGATGAAGTGAAGGCGAAGTTCTACGAGGACCTTCACTCTGTCATTGCTGCTATCCCTAAAACAGATAAGCTCATCATTCTTGGGGACTTCAATGCTGGAGTTGGCTCTGCCTACATCTCCTGGGATGGAGTGATTGGAAAGCACGGTGTAGGCCACTGCAACCCAAATGGATTGCTTTTGCTTCAGACCTGTGCAGAGCACGAACTGATGATAACCAACACAGTTTTCTGCCTCCCTACCCGTAACAGGACGTCATGGATGCACCCTCGTTCAAAGCATTGGCATCTCATCGATTATGTCATCGTCAGGAAAAGGGATAGGCAAGATGTACGTGTCACAAAGACCATGTGCGGCGCCGAGTGTTGGACAGACCATCGCCTTGTAGTCTCGAAGCTGAATATTCGAATCCAGCCCAAGAGACGCCCCCAAGGCCAGAAGGCTCCAAAACGGCTCAACATCGCTAAGCTGAAAAACATCACCATCAAACAGTCCTTTGTGGAGCTGCTGGACAACCAGAATGTGGAGTCTGACTGGAGGACCCTGCGCGAGCTGATCTATAGTACAGCTTCAGAGACCCTGGGACCCATGACCAGAAAGCACAAAGACTGGTTTGATCAAAACTGTGATGAAATCAAGCAGCTTCTGGATGAGAAACGCCGTCTGCATCAAGCCTACCTGAGCAACCCAAAGTCCACATCAAAAAAGGATGCGTACGATGCCATCCGCAGGACTGTTCAGCAAAAGTTACACCAGATGCAGGATAAGTGGCTGAGTGACAAAGCTGATGAGATCCAGGGATATGCTGACAGGCACGATATGAAGAGGTTCTATGATGCCTTAAAAGAAGTCTACGGCCCCACATCCTCAGGATCATCTCCCCTCCTCAGTGCAGATGGGAATACCTTGATCACTGAGAAGGAGAAAATTCTCGAACGCTGGGCTGAGCACTTCAACAGTGTCTTTAATCGCCCTTCCTCCATAAATGATGAAGCCATAGACCGTCTCCCACAAGTCCCCATCAACGAAGCACTGGACGATCCGCCAACACCTCTTAAGACCCAGAGAGCAATCCGTCTGCTATCCAGTGGCAAAGCACCTGGCTCAGACTCCATACCAGCAGAGGTCTACAAGGATGGAGGCACTGTGCTGACTGAGAAGCTCCATCAGCTGTACTCACTCATGTGGAAAGAAGAGACGATCCCCCAGGATTTCAAAGATGCATCTATCATTCACCTGTATAAGCGAAAGGGGAACCGGCAAGCCTGTGATAACCATCGGGGCATTTCCTTGCTCTCCATCGCAGGCAAGATACTTGCCAGGATCCTACGAAACTGCCTCACAGCACACCTTGACCAAGGTCATTTGCCTGAGAGCCAATGTGGATTCCGGAAAAAGCGCGGAACCACCGACATGGTGTTTGCTGCAAGGCAGCTGCAAGAGAAATGTCAGGAGCAAAATGCTGATCTGCTCTCCACCTATGTCGACCTCACTAAGGCCTTCGACACCGTGAGTAGAGAGGGACTGTGGAAGATCATGGCCAAGTACGGATGCCCTCGGAAATTTATTTCCTTGGTCAGCCAATTCCATGAAGGCATGCAGGCTCGAGTCCAGGACAATGGCGAAACATCTGCTCCTTTTGCTGTCACAAATGGTGTCAAGCAAGGCTGCGTCCTGGCTCCAACGCATGTTCTCTGCAATGCTTACTGATGCCTTCAGAGATGGCGATGTTGGAATCGGCCTAAAGTACCGAACAGATGGCAAGTTGTTTAACCTCAGAAGGCTTCAAGCAAAAACGAAGGTCATGACAGACATCATCAGAGACTTTTTGTTTGCTGATGATTGTGCCCTCAACGCTGGATCTGAAGCTGACATGCAACTCAGCGTTGACAAGTTTGCCACTGCCAGCAGGAACTTCAGCCTTACCATCAGCACAAGGAAAACTGAAGTTCTCCATCAGCCAGCCCCAGGGAAACCCTACATTGAGCCCAACATCACAGTCAACAGTCAGAGACTCAGTGCGGTGGAGCGGTTCATATACCTTGGCAGCACACTGTCACGAAATGCGACCATCGACGATGAAGTGAACGTCAGGATTGCAAGAGCAAGCGCAACTTTTGGTAGACTCAATGCAAATATCTGGAACAGAAGAGGCATTAGTCTTGAGACCAAGCTAAAGGTCTACAGAGCAGTAGTTCTCCCCACACTACTGTACGCCTGCGAAACTTGGACAGTGTACCAACAACATGCCAAGAAGCTGAACCACTTCCACACAACATGCCTCAGGAAGCTACTGAACATCAAGTGTCAAGACAGGACCCCAGACACAGAGGTGCTTGCAAAAGCCACCCTTCCCAGCATCTTCACCATCCTGATGCAGTCCCAGCTTTGCTGGGCTGGACACGTGGCGCGCATGCCAGACCATCGGCTGCCCAAAAGGCTCTTCTATGGCGAGCTGCAACAAGGGAAGAGATCACACGGAGGTCAGAAGAGGCGCTTCAGAGATACTCTGAAAGTCTCTCTGAAAGCGTTTGATATCAGCCCTGACTCCTGGGAGGATTCTGCAGTAGACCGTGACAAATGGCGCGCTGCTGTGCTCAAAGGCGCCAAATTGTGCGAGGCGAACAGGACTGCTGCAGCTGTTCAGAAGAGGCAGGCCAGAAAGTCACGGGCAAACAAGCTCCCTGACAATGGTACGCCTGTCTTTGTCTGCCCCAACTGTCAGCGAACATTTCCTGCGCAGATTGGACTATTCAGCCATCTGTGCATTCACAGATAGATTCATGAGCATCCTCCCCCCAACCCCACCACCACCCTCCCCCCATCCCCCAGCTGGATGACAACGATGGTCATCATCGATCTCGATGGACACACCACCACCACCACCCCCGACTTGCAATACCACCCACTTTGTGTCCTCCCGCACTGGGCTGTCTTGGAGAGCAGCAGTGACATCAGTCACTTTAGCCTCCGGCATTGTGCGGACATGAGTGCGCCCTGTTCTGTCCAGCCTCTGTCTGTCGATGGACTGGAGGATCGAATCCCCAATAAGAAAGTTGATAAGTTTTCCTTGGGCGGGGAAGCGTAGCTTGTACTTTGGGAGAGGGTCACTTTTGTTGTTGATTTTGAGCTTATTGTCTGATGTAGACCTTTCTGTGTTGTCCGTTGTGACGGTACCAGTGTCAGCGACAGGTGGAGACACAGTAACAACCTGGCAATCATCTGTATTATCTGCATCACTTGTGTTAGCCATATAAACATCAGCACATACTTTTGGCTTGATTGCCTTTGACGGGGTACAATCAGATTGCTCTTCATTGGATGAACTTTTAGTTGTCATTCCTCTGCAGTCACTCTTTGATTTAACTATGTGTTTTTGGCGGTCAAATATGCTATTAATCAAATTAGTTTGGTCTTTCAGTAGACCGTGCAAGACATTACATTCTTCTTGCAGACTGTCAATTTTTTGCTGCATTGTCTGCGTTTTTATTTTCAGTTTGTGGTCAATGTGGGATTTGATGTCTGCATCTAGGTCCTTGATGCATGACCTGCACATTGGTTCACTTACAAACTGCAGACACTGCACACACACACACTGTCATCTGTGTTCACTAAGACTTTGGTGTCAATGGGATTACTGACATCGGGGGTAGTATTGTCACCTTGGAGTGTCGGGGTGACCTCTGGATCAGTGTCAATTCCACCTCCCGTTGGCGATGACAGTGGTGACTGTGACACACACACTGACGGAGATTCAGTGCTGGGTGTGTCTGGAGACTGGTCAGCAGTGTCCTCATGTGTGGGGGCAGAGGGGTGGCTGTCCACGCAGGGGGTTGTTGTGCCAGAGTCTGTCTGCCGCACCTCAGCATCCTGATGCTGGTCACTGTCAGTTAGGGGGTGGGGGGCGTGGGGGGACAGTCTGGAGACTGGTCAGCAGTGTCCTCTTGTGTGGGGGCAGAGGGGTGGCTGTCCACGCAGGGGGTTGTTGTGCCAGTGTCTGCATCCTGATGCTGGTCACTGTCAGTCAGGGGGTGGGGGGGACAGTCAGGGGTCTGGGGGTCCAGGTGGCTGTCGTCCAATGAAGTGACAGCACGGACACACACTGGAACAGGTAGGATGTCAGTGCCGTCACCAGATGTAGTCATGGGGTTGTCTGCCGCGGAGTTGGTGTTGGTGTCACTGACAGCTGGTCCTAGGTCAGTGCATGTGCTGTTAGTGACTGACAGTTAACGTTGATCATTACAGTCCTCTGAAGAATCACTGTCTCCAATTGGCAGCAATGCCGGAGGGACGGCGCTGGATGCATCGTCAACAATCATGGTTGAGTCCTGAAGTTTGCTGACGATGGAACACAGCACTTCAAACTCACACCTGACCCATGCCTGACACTGGTTGCCCTGTATCAGACATGAGCCAGCACCCTTTCTCCGTGTTGTCTTTTTAAGAAATTATAAAGTTTTTGTAATGCATTTTTCGTCATTGTTTCTGTATACTTGTACAAACGTTTTCGCTAAATTATGCTGAGAAGGCTCAGCACAGTTGAGTGGGACCTGTAAAATGTTGTCTCCATGATCCCTGTCTTCCCATACCACTTTGAAGTTGGAGTCTCTGTCGGGATTGTTGAAGTAACGCAATGCAAGAGCATCACGCCACTTCTTCAGAGTTTGTTGTTCAACACAACGGAACGTTTTCTGTTTGGTGTCCAATGTGTCTTTACGTACAGGCCATGAAGTGAGGGTTTACATAGGACGTCTGATGCCCATGACAACTGGAGGAAACAATCCAGTCAATTACGAGGACAATCCAGTCAATTACTGTTGGCCCGCTCAGCGCCCCCCTCCTCAGTCGCGCCGAGAAGATTATTCTCAGACTTGGTGAGGTAACACTGAAGGGCCACGCTTTCTGGGGTACGTCTCTCCTCACTTCACAGCACCAATGTGTAAAACATGTGAAATGAAACCACAAACAATCACTTAAAAAAACCAACAACTGCACTTATAAACTATGCGCGAACTTCACACCTATATAGCACATCACTTTACACATCCGCTGATAGTGATTTTAGAATCCATGTGATACTGGAACCACGTTAAAACCACAATAACACGAGAGCGATCACGGACGTGACCGGCTCAGGCCACCATCTTTGCATTATGAGAGAGAGAGTATGTGTGTGATAGAATGAAGAGAGAGAGAGAGAGAGAGACGCTTTGACACTTTACAGTCATTAGCCATGAGGTCCTCATGACATGGTTGAATGCGTCAACATGCTTTCATTGCATAACAAAACATTATGATAAACGAGGGAGAGTAGTGGGGGTGGGGGTTTAAATTGCGTCTCTTCTGTTTTAGACAAATTATGGGACTTACTCGATTACAGTTTTGTACAGCGAATGGGGAAATGCGATGACTGAGCAGTACAAGTTTGCTTGCTGTGTTTTGGTAGTTGCAAAAAGGATACACTTTTCAATAGGGATTTGAAGTTCCGTCTTAATCTCGTCTTACACATGTTTCTTTTGTATGAGTGAATGCTTTGCCTTAAAGACCCTCGGGTCATGGGGTGGGTTGCATTAGCGAACCCAGCAGCGCTAAGTTTGCTTATCGTTAAGAATGTTCTTAACTTCACAGTAAATTCCATATCAATGCAGAGATTATAAATGTAGGCTATTACTGGTGCCGAAATCTTCATTATTTTACTATCCAGTTCATGTATATCTTTGGTATTTGACTGTTTCATGGACATTAGAGAGGCAAAAACTTCGGGAACTGATATATAAGGGATGAAAACTTTAGAATTTATATTTTTGGATTGACAGTAATCAGTTACCAGTTCTAAATCATTATATTTCCATCTATCATTAGTAATTAACTTTTCAGCTACACTTACAAAATGGTTGTTAATTGTATCTGGGGTTATATCGTTAGTACTATTTTGTGATTTAGTATAGTGCTTGTTGGTTAGTCTGTTAATGGCATCCCAAATAGATCTTGAGTCTTTTTTGTCAGTCACTTTCTCTTGGTAATACTTGTGCATAGCTTTTCGTTCCATTGAATTCACTTGATTCCTTTTTTTTTTTTTTAGAAACATATTCTTCTTGATTTACTGGTTTTAGAAGATCCCTAAGGTGCATTTCATTTTTGATTTCTTTAGAAATCCATGGAGGTAACACACGGTGTTTCACTCGTTTAGTCCTGATTGGTGCGTGCTTACCGAAGATTTTGTGAAGAAAGTGTGTCTGAGCGCTTGTCTGAAATCCTGTGAACTTGACCCTGTCCCGTCTTCTTTGTTGATTGAATATATTGATGTTCTACTGCCACATATTACTCATGTCATCAATTCTTCCTTACTGTCTGGTTGTTTCCCTGACAACTTCAAATCTGCTGTTGTACGTCCACTCATCAAGAAACCAGTGACGCCTCCTTGAGCTACTGAAACTGAAACTGAACTGAAACCATCTTTGGATCATAATTGTTTGAAAAATTATCGACCTGTCTCTAATTTGTCATTTTTATCAAAACTGCTAGAAAAGATCATATTGTCTGAGCTCAGCTCATCTGGAACAAAATGGTTTACTTAATTCCCACCAGTCAGCTTATAGACGTGGTCATAGTTGCGAAATGGCCCTTCTTAGAATAGTGAATGATTTGCTTTCGGGATTTGATGAGGATAAGATATCTGTTCTCACTCTCTTAGATTTGTCAGCAGCTTTTGACACTATCGACCACTCTATCCTCTTGAACAGACTTAAAACTTCATTTGGTATTCGTGACACTGCACTAGCATGGATCACGTCTTACCTGTCAGATCGTACACAGAAAGTGTGTGTAAATGGTAGATACTCTAGAATATCTGCCTTGTAATATGGTGTCCCACAGGGGGTCATGAGAGCTTTGCTGATGACACACAACTTTATCAGTCGGCTTCCATAGCTGAATTTGGTGCACTGGTGACTCAAACACAGGAATGCATTGCTGGTCTAAAGAACTGGATGACTCTCTACAAGCTGCAACTAAATGATGATAAGACTGAATTTATGATAACCTGTCCAAAGAAGTTTCGTCAACATCCTTCCTTTCCTGACTCTGTTCTGATCAATAGCACACCTGTTTCACTTTCTCCTTCTGTTCGCAGTCTTGGTGTAAACCTAGACCAGTCTCTTTCCTTCCAACAGCACATTTCGAATATCTGTAAAGTTGCCTACTTGGAACTGCGTAGAATCAGCTCTATCCGCCACTATCTCTCAACCGATGCAACCAAGACACTTGTATGCACTCTGGTTCTCTCAAGATTGGATTACTGCAACTCTCTTTTGGCCGGCCTTCCCAAATATCTGTTAGACAGATTCCAACGAATTCAGAATAACGCTGCCAGACTCATTTGCAGAGCTTCTAAATATGACCATGTTTCTCCTCTCCTTCAGTCTCTCAACTGGTTGCCTGTTTCTGATCGAATAGACTATAAGCTATCCACTCTGACCTTTTCTGCAGTCAACGGATCTGGCCCGAAGTATCTTTCTGAACTCCTCCATATCTATACTCCGTCTCGCCAGCTCCGTTCTTCCTCTGATACTCAACTTCTCAGGATACCTCACGTTAGAAGTAAGACCTATGGACACAGATCGTTTTCTTTTCAATCGCCAAAGGCGTGGAACAAGCTCCCTGATAACCTCCGTCATTCTGATTCCCTTGCATCTTTTAAAGCTCAAAACTCACCTTTTCCCTCAGCAATAAGTTCAATTGTGGCAGGTCCACTTCCTTTGCGTTAGCTGTGCTTGACTATGTGTATACATATGTATGTTAAAATGTATGTATGCTGTGTGTGTGTGTGTGTGTGTGTGTGTGTGTGTGTGTGTGTGTGTGTGTGTGTGTGTGTGTGTGTGTGTGTAGTCACATTTTGGTGTGTGTATGTAACATAGATGTAATGTTTTATGTTA
>NC_134896.1:13563244-13590744 GCF_041734735.1 Babylonia areolata | reverse complement strand
AGTTCACAAAAAGATTTTGCTAAAAGAGCTAAGACGATACAGTTTATGACATCCATTAATACATTTGCATCAGATATCATTAGTGCTACGGAATCAAAAGACAAGCAAATTGCAAAAGTACCTACTTTTTCACCAGTCCCTAAATGGGAGCAGTGTAAAGCTACCTTTGAAATGGATTATACAGATTTACCCAAGAACCAGTCACCATTTTTGTTAAAACCTGAAGTGCTCTCACATATAGAAAATCAATATTCAAATTATCTAAAAATATACACGGACGGATCTGTTCTAGAAGATGGTAATTCAGGAGCGGCTTTTGTAATTCCTTCATTTAGAATAGAAAAACTATACTATATCGGTAGACAATATTCCATTTTCACAGCTGAACTTATAGCCATACTTATGGCCTTAAATTATATTTCAGACATTCCGAAAACTGTAAGTTAAATTTTAATATGTGTAGACTCAAAGTCAGTAATACAAGCTATAGAATCTTCAAATTCAAAGAAGCGAATTGAGATGACAATGGAAATAAACATATTATTCACCATCTGACAAAACAGGGCATTAAAATAACTTTCTGTTGGGTACCTTCGCACTGTGGAATATCTTCAAATGAGTGGGTAGACCAAGCAGCTAGAAGAGCAGCACGTAATTTCGAAGGCGCAGTACAACTTGACATCCAGTTAGATCTGCATGAATGCATTAGTTGTATAGAAAATGTATCTAGAAATCGATTTCAAAAATTACTTATAGATTCAAATAATCAATATTACCAATGTTGTGTAAACACAAAGAATGCAGCTAATCCCAAACATTTTCTAAATTCGACACCAGCAGCACATTCAAGACAAGTTACAAGTCTAATGTATAGAATTCGTTTAAATGCCTTTCGTACAAAATTTTCTAAAAATATAAAATGTATATGCGGTAAGCAAATAACTGTAAGCCATCTACTCATTCATTGTCCGAGCATAAGACAGTTAATTCCAAAAGATGTAATTGATGACTTTTCTTCCAATATTTCATTAGCCACTGAAAAGATTTTGAATGATTATTCATTGCTTAGAATGTTTTCAGAAATTTTAAACTCCAGTCCAGTTGGTATCATCCTTTGATGTATTATATTTAATACTGTTATTTATATTTACATTGTTGTAGGTTAATACTTGTTGATATGCATATACATATTCTCCCCCCCCCCCCCTCCATGACATCTCATTCAATACACACCACAATCTCTTTAGACTTTTTCTTATAATAATCTACCTTTCCTCTGATACATAACATGAACACTTTTTTACACTAATATTCACATGCACTCCCTTTCCTTTATCCACTACTTGACTCCTTTCCGTATAAAAACACTTCTAGTGAATAGACGTTAAACTGAAGATAAAACACACACACACGAAGATGCACTGCACCCATAGACAGGCATAAATACACATACACACAGATGCAACACACACACACACACACACACACACACACACACACAGAGTCACACGCACACACACACACACACACACACACACACACACACACACACACACACACACACACACACACACACAAAATGATTTATGATTTTAAGTATTGTTTGAACAAGTATGTTTTAAGATTAGACTTGAATTTTTTTTCTCTTTATGTTCTTTTCCTTTATTTCATTATCATTCACATATGAAAATTGTAAAGCAGATGGTTAATACACAGCGTCACTACTCATCATCAGAGGACTTGAGTTGCTCACACACACACACACACACACACACACACAGAGTCACGCATTCGTTTCTTGATGTCAAAATCAAGAGAAGCCCTAAACTAAAAGCCTTGTTGGTGTGTGTGTGTGGCTCTGATTACATTTATTTACCTTCATTAAACCTACGTTCAACACTTTGTGATGCTGTTTCTCTCCTTCAACTGACTCTCTCTTCCATTCACGTTCTCTTTGCGCATTTTTGTATTGCAGTCTGTGACATTCAGTGATTGCGTTATTCCACCTCCACCCCCCACCCCTCCATTATTATGCACAGCCTGTTGCGCTTACATCGTCTTCTTGGCATCTATATGAGTATGAGCCCAACATTAAATGAAAACGATAACACATCAAGAAACAAACAACCCACAAAAAACACCCTGTCACCGCCAATGTCATTATACGACAGTGCAGTGTGTGTGTGTGTGTGTGTGTGTGTGTGTGTGTGTGTGTGTGTGTGTGTGTGTGAGAGAGAGAGAGAGAGAGAGTGTGAGTGCGTGTGTTTGGGGGTGGGGGTGGGGGCTGGGGGAGAGGGGGTGATGGGGGTGGGGGGTGGGGGTGGGGGTGGACGGACCACGTTTCTGTTTCCCGCAGGCATCCGTTGAAAGAAGACGGATTTGTAGCCCCCGGGTTCTCGCACAATGATATATACATATCTGTTTTCAGCAACGGATCCCCAAGTCCGCTGATGATCTGACCACCTACTATCACAATATCTTTACGTCCACACGTTGTGAGTAAATGCCTTCTCTTGTGTGTCGAAGTTCTCCCTACACCCCTCCACACTCCCTTAGAAATACAAGAATAAGAGTTATATTTGATGGGAACTGGATCGAGAGAGAGGTCGTGTTTGTGTTTTAATGATACTTGCTGTCACGTTAATGGGGTTGAAAATGTGTGCAGTACAATCTGGATGTGGGAATTTTCATAGACTGCTATCGTATTCGTAGTTAGTGACTGGTGATGGCTGTCCTATCATTGATAGTGTATTGTTTGTTTCAGTAGTCAGAATAATTAAGCATGAGATATTAACTGTTCATGCCTTGTATGAAGTCAGTTGGCGACATGGCTACGAACACGAACACAAAACAATAACAGCGACAGCGACAACAACCTGTTTAAGTTTAGCAGCGACGTTTGTGTGGAGTTTGGGTTAATGATATTAATATATACAATGACAAAGAAGTTGCATATTTTTTTCTTTCAGAGTGTACTTCGCAGACAGATGTCAGCTATCTTCTTTCGCGTTTGCACAATGTGATGTTGTCACTGACAGTACGACAGTGCAATAAAATCGGATTTGTAGATTTTTGTGTTCAAGGACATTTGTGCAGAAAGGTGGGTTTTTTTTAGGACTGTTCACAGTTTTATCTCTGAATAAAATTCAGCGGCCTTCTTCGCCTCCTGTCAAATAATGTTTTCGCGAATTATTGATTGAATGAACAATCGAAAGTTCAAAATCCAAAATGGGTACCTTCGTGTGTCCTGAGTGTATTACAAGTTTCGTTATGTTCATAGCTGATTCAGTATCTTCTTTATAAAACATTCATATGCAGCAAACATATCGATGTTGTTGTTAGTATCAATCTGTATGCTCTGTCCATGATTTGTATTTTCAAACTGCGAACAAGCCAAAAGAAGTAATAGGAAGTTTGGGGCACAATCGCACATGCACAGTATTGAATAGTAATTGACTTGTATACGATCTGGTATTTTCCGAAAAAGACTACTTGGGCGAATGTAGACAGTGTAAGACATTCACAGTGAGTATAAAACATAAAGCTTTTTTATGCCCAGAGTCACATTTTGAAATGTAATATTAATTTTTAGATGAGTGGGATTTGTTTTAAGAAAACTATGTCCCATATGCTAGTAACTACTATCAATTCAGGCTAACGTACCTTTATCAAGTGAATTTGAGAGATATGTGTCTTAACTTCCTTTCGAAGCAAAAGAAGTTTCTATTTCAACAACAACAACAACAACAACAAAAGAAAAAAAGGACTGGTATTAGTGTATCAGTATGTCACATAAAAGTGCCAAGTTTTATGAATAAAAAAAGAAAAAAATAACAGTAAATTTATTGTGCCAATATTTTGGCTTCTTTTAAAAATTTTAAACTCACTTTCTTAACACAAGTGAGTCAAAAATGAAGCACACAAGCTATTTTGTACTTTATTCTCTCCAATACTGGAAGCCAGTGGAAGTGGTGTACAAGTTTGTTAGCCCACGCTTTCTCGCAATCCCATCCTTTTTCATATATTGTGAGAGAGATGATGGCGTTAGCGAAGACGTCGACGACAATGAGGACTCAAGATTGTTTTACCTGTGTGTATGTGTGTGTGTGTGTGTGTGTGTGTGTGTGTGTGTGTGTGTGTGTGTTCTTTTCATTCTGTTTAATCCGGAGTGATTTCTCTGAAACTGGGACGCTACTTTCAGCGACGCATTGCATGCGAAGAAATGCTAACACAAACAGATGAGCTTTAACGAAGAGGTGTGACACGAAGGAGCTTTCGAAGAACGAAATTGACGGAAAGAGTTGTTTCGAGTACCATAACAAATCATCGAAATGAATAACCTGGATCCCGTTTCCACGCTCCCTCCCTAAGCACGAAAGGTTATTGCAAAACAATATTGAATGCAACAGTTATGTAAAAGTTGCCTCAGTTTCATATTATTGGAGAAAAAAAAGCGTGGCAGAGGAACGACCATGATTGGTTTTTTTTGCAATCTCATGCTTTCTCATAAAGTGAGAGAAAGTGTAGGACAGCGATAAAGCATGGTCGTAGTGCTAACTGGTTTTTCTTCTCTTCTTCTTCGTTCATAGGCTGCAACTCCCACGTTCACTCGTATGTACACGAGTGGGCTTTTACGTGTATGACCGTTTTTACTCCCCCCCCCCGTCCCCCCCTCACCCCATGCAGGCAGCCATACTAACTGGTTGAGTCTCCCGTTGCAGTGAAGATGTTCAGGAGATTCGGACAAAAGCTGCACGGGGTGTGCACCCGACGTAAAGAGTCCAGCTGTGAATACAAAAAGTTAACGGATGCCGAGGAAGGAGGAGACAGGGAAGGGTCACTGTCAGTGAGCAGAAAACTGATGCTGGGGGCTCTGCTTTGGGGAGCGGAGTCTGCCAACAACTTCTTACAGCTGAACCAGTTTCCTGTGAGTGGTCACCCCTTTGCTGTGTTTCTTCTTCCTTTGGGTATGACAGCAGCATTTCAGTACCAGTACCTGCTGATTTTATTGTTAAGCTGAGCTCTGTTCATATGTTTCTTTGATTAAAAAAAGTTTTAAAGTTGTGCATCTCTTGCAACGTGTGCATTATAATAAAGGAACTCAGGTGTTTATGGCTCAACGTTCGGCTTGTGTCAGAGATTGACATCAGTTGACAGTATAGACAGCAAAGTGAGAGGTGTATGGATGAATGGATTTTTCACTGCAAAATGAAATCATTTACAGCTTAGTCTTTTGTGAAGGACCATGACTCTGAAACTAGTAGGGAGGCAATATTGCACTGACTGTTACTGCTGCAGCACAGGGGGCTAGTTGGCCTTTGGGGACCATCCCAACGCCGATTACCCTGTAACCCTCTTGGGGATGTAATTTGGGCAAGACACTCTCCACAATCCCAAATTCTGGACCAGATAGTCGGGGCAGCGGCTGCCTCCTCTGCTGTTCTGATGGTCAAGGTCGGACACGACGATACTACACAAAGGTGTTTGAGTCGGATGAGACGATAAACCGAGGTCCCATGTGCTGCACGCACTTGGCGCACTGAAAAAGAACCCATGGCAATTTAAGTGTTGTCCTCTGGCAAAATTCTGAAGGAGAAATCCACTCAGATAGGTACACAAGTATATAGGTATGCACTCAATGCCTGAGTAAGTGCGTTGTATTATGCTGATGTTCAGGCATCTGCCTAGGATATGTGCTATAGCGTATATGGATTTGTCCGAGCGCAGTGATGCGTCCTTGAGATATTGTAACTGTTTGAAAAAAAAAGAAAGAAAAAAAAAAGCGGTGAAGGAAGCCAGACCAGACAGTGCAGAGAGGAAAGGTGGATCTGATAATGCTGCGAAGAAAGGTAGACAGGACAAGGTAGAGAGAGAAGTCAGCGTAGCTAGGAAAGCTAGACGGTACAGCGTAGCGAGAGAAAGTTGTATTGTATTGTATTGCATTGTATTGTATTATGTTCTTTTTTTCACAACAGATTTCTCTGTGTGAAATTCGGGCTCCTCTACCCAGGGAGAGCGCGTCGCTACACTCAGAGCGCCTCCCATTATATATATATATATATATATATATATATATATTTTTTTTTTTTTTAAATTTATTTATTTATTTATTTTTAAATTCCTGCAGTTTTTTTAATTTTATTTGTTTTCCTATCAAAGTGGATTTTTCTATGAAATTTTGCCAGGGACAACCCTTTTGTTGCCGTGGGTTCTTTTACGTTTTTACGTGCGGTAAGTGCATGCTGCACATGGGACCTCTGTTTATTGTCTCATCCGAATGGCTAGCGTCCAGACCATCATTCAATGTCTAGTGGAAAGGGAGAAAATAGTGGCGACTGTGCCGTGATTCGAACAGTGCGCTCATATTCTCTGGCTTCCTAGGCGGACGCGTTGCCTCCAGGCCATCTCTCTACATACAGAGAGAAAAAAAGTAGTGAGAAAAAGTAGGCATGACAACGTGGAGAGAAAAAGTATACAGGACAACAAAGCGAAGAAAGCTAAATGATACAGTGTATCGAGGGAAAGTAAGGAGAATAAAGTAGCGAGAGAAGGTAGCGAGAAAAGGCAGACGGTTCCTCGTTCCTTCGTCTCTGAAAGAACATAATTCGCTTGTCAAGGGAGAGGGACACTACTGGTGTGTCGAAGGACACTGGCAACATTGGCACGCTTATATCCCTTCGTTAACAAAACAAGTCGTTCTTTGAGAGCATGCACTCATGTCAAGAGTGGCTGGTGAAGACGGGCAACATACATGTTTATGTTCAGTTCAGCATTCCACTGTCAACACAACGAGAGAAAGATGACAGAAGGGTTAAGACGTTTATCTGTCAATACAGCGTCCGTGAGGGTCTCGCCCTTTCTCCCAAGTCTGAGTGGAAAATCAAACTGTGCGTCTAGTCTATCGGACGAGACGATGGATCGAGGTTTCGTGTGCAGCACGCATGTGGCGCACTGGAAAAGACCGCAGGACAAGATAAGTGTTGTCCTATGGCAACATTCTGTTTAAGAAATCCACCCTGGTGATACGTACACAAATATATATGCATGAACTCAAGGCTTGACTAAGTGGGTTGGGTTATGCTGCTGGTCAGGCAAGGCATCTGATAGTAGATGTAGTGTAAAGTATATGGATTTGTCCGAACGCGGTGACGCCTGCTCGAGAAACTGTAAGTGAAACACAACTCACGTACGTTTTTCACGCTCAGGTCCTGCAGTTCCTGGGAATGCCACTCAGTATCTCCACTTTGGTGGACTTCATTTCCGGCCCTACCTCAACGGGGGTCCTGGCCTTGCTGGGCTGGCTGACGGACAGAGGATCCAGCCCTTGGCATCGCAGGGTCCTAGCCACCATCCTTGTTGCTGGAATCCTCGTGTTGGGAGTTGCCTGCATTCTGACGGCTGACTTGATCCACCTGAGTCATTTGTACCATGACGCCAGCCTTTCTTCCGAAGAGAACGTCACAGATCTTGCTGACTGTGGGAACCAAACTGGATACAGATTCTTCGACCTTGGGAAAGGTCTTGACCAGCCTAGGAATCAATCTGATGACGAAAGTCAAGTTCCGGTAACGTTTGAGGCTCTGAACCTGACCGACAGCTGTTTAGACGACAAAGTTTCGTCCCCGGTAATGTAATAATTTAATCTGTGTTTGTAGCAGTCATGGTTTCAAAATGATCGTAAAACTGAACTCTATTCTTCCATAATTTTGAGGGCGTCAGGTCTGATGTGTTGTGCCACTGTAGAAAAAGGAAAAACGAAATGTATTCAATCAAACATGTATTTAGTTGCTCTTCCATTGGCTATGGGAAATGAACAGTCCCACGTATTTTCTGTTACCTGCGTACCAACCTTTGTATGAAGAGAAGTTTCTGTTTCCCGAAGACTTAGCTTTACTTCTGAAGTCTTCAGATGTTTCATCCTTTCACGATTGTTTTTCATTCCCCCATTTTCAAAACTTATTGAATTGCTATCCTAATGTGATGCTATACTTTTGATGGCATTCCTGCAGTTTATGTACCTTTGATATGGTTAAAAATATGTTGTTTTCCATGCGAGGACTTCTGTACAAAAAAGCACAAGAAGATGGAGAAACTACTCTTTCACGAAACAAAAATCTGATATATTCTCAACCACTATTACCTGAAATTCAGTTAATTGGTACTATTCAAGTTGATAAGATTACCGATCCAAAGAAATAATACCGCTGCTACAATTACTATTTTCTGGTAGGGACTGTCTGACGGTTTGTTTGGATAACCACGAGAGATAGAGAGAGAGAGAGAGAGAGAGAGATAGAGAGAGAGAGAGAGAGAGAGTGTGTGTGTGTGTGTGTGTGCGTGCGTGCGTGTATGTGTGTGTGTGTGAATCAGAATCAGAATCAGAATCAGAATCAATTTTAATGTCAATTAAACCTGAACAAGGTTTATAAGACACGCATGCAAAGTTACATGAAACCACGCACAAAAAAAAGAAAAAGAAAAGAAAAAAAGAAAAGCAGAAATAGATAAATGCTGAACAAGACATTGAATCACTCTTGCACGCTATGGCGTTTTTGACAGCAGTTACTGACAAATTTCCCAAACAGTCCCACAAGTTTGTCTTCCAGTATTAGCTGACTGGGTTTAATAATATTTGGAATGTAATTTTGAATTTTTTTGTATGAATTCTATTCTAATTTCTTTGTATAATTCGCAGTCATCTAAGAAATGAAATTCATCCTCTATTGTTTGACATTGTAAACATAGTCTCCTTTCTTTTGGAATGTTGAAATATCGACCTTTTTCTATTGCTAAATCATGACAGGATATTCTTAATTTGCACAATGATTGTTTTTGATTATAATTAAGATATCCTTCAAGCAAATAAGGCTCGATTCTGTATTCACGAGTAACTTTATTATAGAATAGTAGTTTAGATTTATTTTCAGATTTGTTTCTCTTCCAGAATAAAACATATCCATATTCTAGTTTATTCATTATAGCGTGGCTAAGTCTATGAATATTGAATGTTGACTGATTATTCCAAACGTGTCCTAAACCAAGATTCTGTAATATAATTTCAACGAAATTAATCCATGTTCGCTGTTTTGTTTCCTCTGTAAGCATATCATCATACACAATTTTGATATACGAATTTTCTCGTGCCTGTGTTATGTGAAACCAAAATTTTATTACTTGACAAATCACTTTTAAACTTAAGGGGTATTTACCTATTTCACCAAGTATTGCTAAATTTGTGGCTTTTTTGTGGACACCCAGTATTTGTTTAAAAAAGTTTAGATGAACATGCTCATGAGGAAATTTGTTCATGAGACAATGGTTATATAGTTTGTCAAAGGTAAAGGTAGCATCTGCTTTTTCACAAGTGGGGAACCATATTTCTGCTCCATACGTTAGTATTGGTGAAACGAGACTATCAAATAATTTTGATATTATATCTATGCTTATGTTTTCATTCTTGAAAGATCTTTTAAGAATATGAGAAGCTTTATTACCTTGTTTTGCCAGATGTTCCATAGCCTTTTCAAAACTGCCCGATTTATGGAATATTATTCCCAGGTATTTATATTGTTCAGTCATGGGGGTCAGGTCAGGTCATTAGATCTGCTACTGGTAACCTGTAATCCAGTACAACCTGTTCAGGGTCGGGTTGCCGGCGACTAAACCGGCACTCCCACCGCTCCCTTCCGGGACTGGTGAGGCGGGTGGCTAGACACCCTTATGGAGATCCATAAAAGGGCGTTGGCTCAGGAGAGCCACCGACGGCCATCTAGCTCCACCGTGCTGTGTGCATGCCACACGCAGTTGGCCCCCGGGGTGTGTCTACCCATGCATGCGAAGTCTGGATCCGGCAGAATCTGCGGAAGAAACCTATCGGTTCAACGGAGAGGAAGGCGGTTACAGCAACGCACTGTGGAGTGCAGAGAGCAAGATGAGACACCGAAAGGATATCTTGGTCATCCACTGCATCCGTGCTCATCCTCCAGTCGTCTTGACTTTGTCTTGCCACTGGAAATTGGTGGACCCGGACGAGAGAGTGAGGTCGACGTTCCGCAACTCCTCTTCACTTTAAACAAACTTATCGCGCAAGTCATCAGTCATCCAAAATGACCTCTCATCCTTCATCATTTCATCACCCCCAAGTCCTGTGGCGACAGGCGAGCGACAAAACGACAGGTGTGGGTACGCTGGCAGTCGCAGCCGCAGACCTGCACGCAGGCGGCTCAGGCCATAGGGTCGTTCTTCGTCGACAGGAGCAGCGATGGAGCTCGGCAGCCGTCTGAGCGTCTGAGCAGCCCTCTTTAGGAATGCACTGCTCACCTCCCTGGCATGAGGAAGGGGCTAGAAAAGGTGCCCTAAAAATTGCCTGCTCCATATCATCCTGGCCAGCATACCGCGGCTGGCGGGGACCCTACATCAGCGGTCGAAACAAGAAAGAAAAGAAAAAAAACAAGGATCGTTCCTCTCACCATTGGTGCTTGGAACATAAGGACTCTCCTGGACAGAGATAACGCGGAGAGACCCCAAAGGAGAACGGCACTAGTTGCATCCGAACTCGCCAGATACAACATTGACATCGCAGCCTTGAGTGAGACTCGGCTTGCAGGCGAAGGCGAGCTCTGTGAACAGGGATCTGGTTACACCTTCTTCTGGAGTGGACGAGGAAGTGAAGAGCGACGTGAGGCTGGCGTTGGTTTTGCAGTAAAAACAGCACTTGTCAGCAAGCTAGCTGGAATCCCAAAGGGAGTCAACGATAGGCTTATGACCATGAAACTCCCACTGGCATCTGGCCAGAAGCACCTCACCATTGTCAGTGCCTACGCCCCAACCATGACCAACCCGGATGAAGTGAAGGCGATGTTCTACGAGGACCTTCACTCTGTCATTGCTGCTATCCCTAAAGCAGATAAGCTCATCATTCTTGGGGACTTCAATGCTGGAGTTGGCTCTGACTACATCTCCTGGGATGGAGTGATTGGAAAGCACGGTGTAGGCCACTGCAACCCAAATGGATTGCTTTTGCTTCAGACCTGTGCAGAGCACGAACTGCTGACAACCAACACAGTTTTCTGCCTCCCTATCCGTAACAGGACGTCATGGATGTACCCTCGCTCAAAGCATTGGCATCTCATCGATTATGTCATCGTCAGGAAAAGGGATAGGCAAGATGTACGTGTAACAAAGACCATGTGCGGCGCCGAGTGTTGGACAGACCATCGCCTTGTAGTCTCGAAGCTGAATATTCGAATCCAGCCCAAGAGACGCCCCCAAGGCCAGAAGGCTCCAAAACGGCTCAACATCGCTAAGCTGAAAAACATCACCATCAAACAGTCCTTTGTTGAGCTGCTGGAAGATCGTCTGGAATCCGCCTCTCTGGACAACCAGAATGTGGAGTCTGACTGGAGGACCCTGCGTGAGCTGATCTATAGTACAGCTTCAGAGACCCTGGGACCCATGACCAGAAAGCACAAAGACTGGTTTGATGAAAACTGTGATGAAATCAAGCAGCTTCTGGATGAGAAACGCCGTCTGCATCAAGCCTACCTGAGCAACCCAAAGTCCACATCAAAAAAGGATGCGTACGATGCCATCCGCAGGACTGTTCAACAAAAGTTACGCCAGATGCAGGATAAGTGGCTGAGTGACAAAGCTGATGAGATCCAGGGATATGCTGACAGGCACGATATGAAGAGGTTCTATGATGCCTTAAAAGAAGTCTACGGCCCCACATCCTCAGGATCATCCCCCCTCCTCAGTGCAGATGGGAATACCTTGATCACCGAGGAGAAAATTCTCGAACGCTGGGCTGAGTACTTCAACAGTGTCTTAAATCGCCCTTCCTTCATAAATGATGAAGCCATAGACCGTCTCCCACAAATCCCCATCAACGAAGCACTGGACGATCCGCCAACACCTCTTGAGACTCAGAAAGCAATCCGTCTGCTATCCAGTGGCAAAGCACCTGGCTCAGACTCCATACCAGCAGAGGTCTACAAGGATGGAGGCACTGTGCTGACTGAGAAGCTCCATCAGCTGTACTCACTCATGTGGAAAGAAGAGACGATCCCCCAGGATTTCAAAGATGCATCTATCATTTACTTGTACAAGCGAAAGGGGAACTGGCAAGCCTGTGATAACCATCGGGGCATTTCCTTGCTCTCCATCGCAGGCAAGATACTTGCCAGGATCCTACGAAACCGCCTCACAGCACACCTTGACCAAGGTCATTTGCCTGAGAGCCAATGTGGATTCCGGAAAGAGCGCGGAACCACCGACATGGTGTTTGCTGCAAGGCAGCTGCAAGAGAAATGTCTGGAGCAAAATGCTGATCTGTTCTCCACCTATGTCGACCTCACTAAGGCCTTCGACACCGTGAGTAGAGAGGGACTGTGGAAGATCATGGCCAAGTACGGATGCCCTCGGAAATTTATTTCCTTGGTCAGCCAATTCCATGAAGGCATGCAGGCTCGAGTCCAGGACAATGGCGAAACATCTGCTCCTTTTGCTGTCACAAATGGTGTCAAGCAAGGCTGCGTCCTGGCTCCAACGCTGTTCAGCCTCATGTTCTCTGCAATGCTTACTGATGCCTTCAGAGATGGCGATGTTGGAATCGGCCTAAAGTACCGAACAGATGGCAAGCTGTTTAACCTCAGAAGGCTTCAAGCAAAAACGAAGGTCATGACAGACATCATCAGAGACTTTTTGTTTGCTGATGATTGTGCCCTCAACGCTGGATCTG
Source organism: Babylonia areolata (assembly GCF_041734735.1). Classification (NCBI taxonomy): domain Eukaryota; kingdom Metazoa; phylum Mollusca; class Gastropoda; order Neogastropoda; family Buccinidae; genus Babylonia; species Babylonia areolata. The sequence goes on along the minus strand of NC_134896.1, from coordinate 13,578,005 downwards.
AAGCTGACATGCAACTCAGCGTCGACAAGTTTGCCACTGCCAGCAGGAACTTCGGCCTTACCATCAGCACGAGGAAAACTGAAGTTCTCTATCAGCCAGCCCCAGGGAAACCCTACGTTGAGCCCAACATCACAGTCAACGGTCAGAGACTCAGTGCGGTGGAGCGGTTCACATACCTTGGCAGCACACTGTCACGAAATGTGACAATCGACGATGAAGTGAACGTCAGGATTGCAAGAGCAAGCGCAACTTTTGGTAGACTCAATGCAAATGTCTGGAACAGAAGAGGCATTAGTCTTGAGACCAAGCTAAAGGTGTACAGAGCAGTAGTTCTCCCCACACTACTGCGAAACTTGGACAGTGTACCAACGACATGCCAAGAAGCTGAACCACTTCCACACAACATGCCTCAGGAAGATACTGAACATCAAGTGGCAAGACAAGACCCCAGACACAGAGGTGCTCGCAAAAGCCACCCTTCCCAGCATCTTCACCATCCTGATGAAGTCCCAGCTTCGCTGGGCTGGACACGTGGCGCGCATGCCAGACCATCGGCTGCCCAAAAGGCTCTTCTATGGCGAGCTGCAACAAGGGAAGAGATCACACGGAGGTCAGAAGAAGCGCTTCAGAGATACTCTGAAAGTCTCTCTGAAAGCGTTTGATATCAACCCTGACTCCTGGGAGGAATCTGCAGTGGACCGTGACAAATGGCGCGCTGCTGTGCACAAAGGCGCCAAGTTGTGCGAGGCCAACAGGACTGCTGCAGCTGTTCAGAAGAGGCAGGCCAGAAAGTCACGGGCAAACAAGCTCCCTGACAATGGTATGCCTGTCTTTGTCTGCCCCAACTGTCAGCGAACATTTTGTGCGCAGATTGGACTATTCAGCCATTTGCGCATTCACAGATAGATTCATGAGCATCCTCCCCCCCACCCCACCACCACCCTCCCCGCATCCCCCAGCTGGATGACAACGATGGTCATCATCGATCTCGATGGACACACCACCACCATTGTTCAGTTGTTTCTATAACTTCTGTTCCACATTTAAAAAAAACATTCGATCTCGTGGTTCTGATCTCGAAAATATGACAACTTTTGTTTTGCTTCTATTGATTTCAATACCCTATTGTTTACAATGTAAATGTAACTGGTTTAGTTTCAGCTGTAGGCCATGTTTAGATTTTGAAAGTAATACTAAGTCATCAGCATATAAAAGACAAGAGATACTTTTGTTTTGGGAATGACTAACTGTTGGCGAATCGGTATCTGGGAGCCAATCAACAATATCATTTATAAATATATTGAATAACGTGGGGCTCAGTGTATTTCCCTGTAGTACTCCTCTTCGAACATAGATTGAAGGGGAGAATCCATTTTCATTACGGGTGCAGACTTTTGTGTCTGTATGCAAACTTTTTATTTAATTGAAGCACCTACCTCGTATACCGATTTTTTTTAAGTTTTGTGAAAATACCTGCATGTGAAATGCTATCAAACGCTTTTTTGAAATCCACGAAACATGCGTATAATCTGTCCGTTCTATTTTTCATGGTGTAATCAACAATTTTTTTCAAAACAAAAATATGGTCTGTAGTTCTAAAACCTTTTCTAAATCCAGCTTGTTCTTTTGCAAGTAAATTGTTTGATTCTAAATAATCATTTAATCTGCTGTTGAGGATTAGACAAAGTAGATTGCTTAAAGAACAATTGGCGTAGTTATTTGGGTTTGATTTATCTCCCTCTTTATGAATTGGGATAGATATTCCATTTTTCCACAAATCCGGATAACATCCAGTTTTTAGAATGTAATTAAGTACTGTTTTAATTGTAGGAAGTAAGTCCGGTAAAACAGCTTTAATTATCTCATTTCTGATACCGTCTATGCCCGGTGATTTGTTGTTCTTCAATTTTTGGCACGCTTTTATTACTTCTGTGTCAGATATATCATTATCTAAACAAGTGTTATTACAATCCACATTGTTAAAACCGTTTTTCATCCCATTATCACTGGTATTTTGGTTTTCATCATCCATGCCAACTTTGTTTCCAATAAGTTCATGTAAGTGGGTAATCCATCTTTTAACTGACAGGGATTGTGTGTTTTGATGCGTTTCCATTGTTTTTAGCTGTTTCAATTTTTTCCACAATGTATTTGGATCATAGGCTAGATCTTTGTTTAGTGAGCCAACTAGTTTTGATTTATACATTCTCCTTTTTTTCTTAATGATTTTATTATAAAGTTTTCTCTTATAAAAGTATTTCTGATGTAGATTTTTGTTAAATGGGTATCTGTTTAAAGCATTTAGAATTGATTTCAATTCTTTGCGTTGTACAACACATTCCTTGTCAAACCATTTTTTATGTCGCCTTATCTTCCTAGACTTTTTAATTCTGCATGTAAGACATTTTTTTGCTGCGTCTTGTAATATTTGTGTGAATTCATCTATGACTGTATTTATCATAGAATTTGTACTGGTACTGTTAGAAAGTTGAGTATTCAAAATATCATTGATATATTTTAATCGTTTTTTCATTTCTGGTGATGCTAGGATTATCCTCAGTTTCATTTTGGAATTTTCATCCCAGGAAAAAGCAATATCCTGAAAGGGGTTGTTGACATGACTAATTCCTTCTTCTATAGAAACCTGTAATTTATTTCGTAACACATGGCCAGTTTCTTTGTGGATAGAATGATTGATCGTCAATGACAAGGGGCAGTGATCTGAATAGGGAGTAAGATCATGAACTTTCGTTTCAATAACATCTTGTAAAATATTTTGAGAACAGAGAAAGTAATCAACCACACTACTTCCTTTTGGTGAAAAGCACGTATATCGACCTTGTAAATCTCTGAGTGTTCTGCCATTGAGAATGCATATGTTGGTGTCTATACAAATAGAACTAAGTTTTCTCCAATTCTTGTGGACAGTACGATCCATTGAGCATCTATATGTGACAGGGTGGAACACATAATCATCAGGTAATGAATACATATTGTTATCTCCATCCATTTGTATGAAATCAGGTAATATACCACTCCTGGCATTAAAGTCTCCACATAAGATTACATTTCCTTGAGCTGATAAACTGAAATCTGCAGTTTCACTTTCTCAAGGAGGCATCACTGCGTTCGGACAAATCCATACACGCTACACCACATCTGTTGAGCAGATGCCTGACCAGCAGCATAACCCAACGCGCTTAGTCAGGCCTTGAGTGCATGCTTACATATTTGTGTACCTATGAAAGGGGATTTCATTTTACGTAATTTCGCCAGAGGACAACACTCTCGTTGCCATGGGTTCTTTTTCAGGAGGAAGGTGGCAGAATGGTTAAGACGCTCAGCTGCCAATACACAGAGTCCGTGAGGGTGTGGGTTCGAATCCCGCTCTCGCCCTTTCTCCTAAGTTTGACTGGAAAATCAAACTGAGCGTCTAGTCTTTCGGATGAGACGATAAACCGAGGTCCCGTGTGCAGCACGCACTTGGCGGTGGGTTATGCTGCTGGTCAGGCATCTGCTCAACAGATGTGGTGTAGCGTGTATTGATTTGTCCGAACGCAGTGACGCCTCCTTGAGAAACTGAAACTGAAACTGAAACTGATAAACTGACGAGGTCAGATTCTACTCTGTCCCATACACTGTTTGTGTAATTTTTACCAAATGACGAGTGCGATGGTGGTATGTATAGACAGCCAATGTATGTGTTTCTATCTTCGGCGCGTATCTTTAACCAAACAATATTACTATTGTTTTGTGGTAACATTTTAACTAGTTTTCTTATGTCATTCTTAATGAAAATTGATATGCCCCCTGATGCTTTCTGTGCTTTTAAATGTTTTGGTCGACAATAGTGTATTCCAGGTGCAAAGTCTGGTAAGTGTATATCATTTTCTGACTCTCTATCCAGATGAGTTTCCTCTAAAAAAAAAGAATATCGTGTGTGTGTGTGTGTGTGTGTGTGTGTGTGTGTGTAGGTTAACACGCGTGCATACGTACTGCTATTTCACGAATGCCTTAATTGAAAAGCAAATGGAACACACTTGCCAAACACAAATGAACAACCACGACCACCACCACAACAACAACAAACTGTACTCTTCTGTCTTATAAAGATACCGTTCAAAGCGTGGCTGGCGATGCTGGGATTCATACTCGTGGGAGTTGGCTTTGACGGAGCCTGCTCGTTTGTCAAGTCCTACTCGGTGGCGTGCATCCCAGCCTCTGAATGCACCTCCTTCCTCTTCCTCTGCGTGATCACGGCATCTGGCGGCGGTCTCTTCACATCCGTTCTTGGGATGCTGGACATGTCATTTACCGGACTCCCCACGGGGGCCGGGTAGGTTGTAGGAAATTGTCTCGTTGTTTACTGGTGCAACAGGCCAAACTACTCAAGACTATTGTCAAGGGTAACCGCCCCCCCCCCACCCCCCCCGGTGTAAAGTGGCCTAGTCCAGTCCAGAGCATGCTTCCGTGTAATCTGGCCGTGTGTGTGTGTGTGTGTGTGTGTGTGTGTGTGTGTTAGTTTTTCGTTAATAATAATAATAATAATGGTATTTATATGGAGCTGAATCTTGTGCAGAGACAAATCAAAGCGCTTTCGCACCAGTCATTCACACGCATGCATAACTCTAAAACTGGAGAAACTGAAGACAAGGAAGAGGCAGGGAAGGGAGGCTATTTTGGGAAGAGGTGGTTTTTAAGGCCAGACGTGAAAGAGCTGAGTGTGGAGACTTGACGAAGCGAACGAGAAAGTTCATTCCAGTTGCAAGGTCCAGAGACAGAGAAAGAACGGCGGCCAACAGTGGAGAGCTTGAATCTGGGTATGCGTAAACAGAGTGGATTCGAAGCTGATCGTAGTGAGCGAGATGGAGTGTAGAGGTTAAGGCAGCCACAGAGATAGGAAGGGGCTGATTTGTGAATACATTTATAACATAGAGTACTGATCTTGTAATTTATTCTGTGTGAGACAGGGAGCCAGTGGAGATGTTGCAAAATAAGAGTGATGTGCTCAGATCTTTTCTTTCTGAGGACGAATCGGGCAGCAGAGTTTTGTATGCGTTGAAGGGACTGAATGGTTGAAGCAGGCAAACCAGACAATAGATAGTTACGGTAGTCAAGGCGAGAGAGAATGAGAGAAACGACAAGTCTAGATGTTGCGTCAATGGACAGATATTTCCGGATGGAACTGATGCGCCGCAATTGACAGTAGCAGGACTGACATGTCTGAATGATAAATTTTTGCATGGACAGTGTGTTGTCAAGGACAACGCCGAGGTTCCTGACTGAACTGGAAAGAGGGATGGATGTACTGCCAAGTTTGATTGTGTCAGTTGTGATGGAAGAGAGTTTTTGTTTAGTTCCTATGATCATTGCTTCAGTTTTGTCCGCGTTCAATTGTAACTTATTTAGAGTCATCCAATTTTGAATGTCCAGGAAGCAGTTGGATGTTTCTTGCAAGAGCGACGACAGTTTTTCGGGGGTGTCAATCTTCTGGAGTTGAGTGTCATCAGCATAAGAATGATGACTGACATTGTGGCGGTTGATAATTTCAGCGAGAGGAGCAGTGTACAGTGTGAAGAGCACTGGGCCTAAAACAGACCCCTGTGGGACTCCATGTTCAATTTTAACGGGTTCAGACTGGAAATTGTCAACAATGACAGACTGGAATCGATCAGTGAGATAAGATTTGAACCAGTTTAGAACAGTGCCATTGATACCAAATGTAAAATGAAGACGGGAAAGAAGGATTGAATGGTCTATCGTGTCAAAGGCGGCTGACAAATCGAGAAAAGTGAGAAGGAGTCGGATGCTAGCAGTAGGTTATTCATGATGTGGAGGAGAGTGGTTTCGGTGCTGTGGCCAGCACGATAGGCAGACTGAAATGGGTGGATGAGATTGTTGAAACAAAGGTGTTACTTATTTGAGTTGATTGCAGCCTGTCTGAAATTGCTGGCAAGTTTTTGTTATACACTGTATCATTTTATTGTTCTTTCGTTATTACTTATTTGCAATCATTGTAAAGCTCCTCCAGCGTTGGGAAGCGCTATAAAAAAAATCCAGTCCTCTTCTTCTTTTTTGTCTTTTTCTCGTTATAATTATTGTCATTAATATGAATGTGATACAGATTGGATTGGATGAGCGAAGTGTACGCAGGGGGTATATTCCGGCCAAGAGGGGCATGACATGGCCTGGGCTGGTTTAACCCCGGGGGTATAAACTAGTCAGGGGTAAAGTTTAGCCTGTTACACCGGCATTGTGCCGGGCAGTGTTGACAGTAGGTGGATTTTAGATTTTAGTGTGTGGATAATAATTTCCACGTGATTCTCTCTCCCTCCCCACACCCCCTGTCTCTTATTTGTCTTTCTCTGTCACTGTGTCTATTTATATATTCTCACTCTCTCCGTGTGTAACTTTTCTTCTTTTTTTTTCGCGCGCGCGCGCGCGCGCGCGCGTGTGTGTGTGTGTGTGTGTGTGTGTGATTTCATTTCCTTTTTTTCAGCATGAGCGGAGTTCTGAACGTGGCAGTGGCAGCAGTGACGGTCATAGTCAGCATTATAGTGGGCCTGCTCATCACCCTGCTGACAGGATGGGCCCTGCGGAGACACACCGCTCTGTCCGCTGCCTGGGATGACGGAACACACAGTAAGACGGACCACATTTCCACCTCTCAAAGGAACCAGCACCGCATAACCACCGAGGAGACTGAAATCGACACCTGCAGTGTGGACATAACTGACACCACACGTGATACCAGCCAGCCACACAACAAAGAAACGAAAGCTAACATCTTAACTGGCAATAATTCACGTTTCGCAGAAAGCAATGACAACAATGAAAAGCTATCCGAGACTCATCACATCACTATGCCTTCCCACGAAGCCACCACACGAAGCAACGACAATACTGATGATGATGAAATCATGAGCAAATCACTACCCATCAGCAACAACGCAGAACTCACAGGTATAAAACGCGATGTTCAGAAGAGAAGGTCATGCTCATCGTTGCACGAAGAAGAACGCATCTCGGAAGCAGCAGACAAGGATCTTGAGCAGAAGAAGAAGAAGAACCGTGAGGAAGTTGCACCACCTGGGACTAAACGTGATTATGGTGCGGTGAAAGCCAGGACTGTCACCTCGTCAGAAGATAAAATCGAAAGCCGTGAACCTTCTCCGCAAGCATCCGTGAAAAAAGAAACTGAGAGTACCACCGAGGGAGTTACTAAAGCCAGCAAGACCTGCTGTCAAGGTGGGGTGAAAGTGAGAATAGCTCTCATCGTGTTGTCCGCCGCCATGGCTGTTGGCATGGCCTTCATATTCTCCGTCGGCAGCTCGGACTACGTGGGCAGAGCCATCTTCCGTGGGGATCCTGACGCGGCTGTGAGCACGGACAGTCTGTCCAGGCAGGTGGATTATGTACTTTGAGATCACTGTTTCACTTTCATTTATTTATTGTTTGTTTGTTTAGAAAAAAAAGGTTCAGCTGGTGCGTTAGGTTCATGCACTGGTCTGACATATGTCTTTTTGATACGTCAAAATGAAATAGCAGATGTGTTTTAGCGAATATGGAACCACCCTCTTTAAAATGCATCCTTGAAAACGAAACTTTATTTACGTAATGCACTGTGACTCTAAACAGCATCAACACAGTGTTATAGAAATTCCTTTAGCTTGAAACCCCACTCCCACCCCCCAGCAGCAATCAGCAGCAGCAGCAGCAGCAACAACAAAAACAAAGAGAGCATTTTGAACAGTCACGCGAAGAGTGATACAATCCACTGCAGACAAAGTAGGGCTGAACATGATGATCAAGAACGGTTTAGTTCCAAAAGTTATTTCAGCCTGCTGTGCCCAAGAAAATTACAGAACAGTTATGAACATGAACTTCGGAGATTAATTCCCTTTTGGCATTTAGATAATAAAAAAAAAGGAAAGGCAATTTCCTCGTCCTCTTCAGTCTCCGAACGAGCCTGAATATGGCTGAGCACAGGAAATCTAGACTGAACTAGTCAGGTCACCGGGAGACACTGAAAAATGGGCATCCAAAACAAAAAGTAGAAGAAAAAAAAGCATAATCGGAGAGCGTCATCCCTGTCACATTGACCAGAAACTTAAGAGTATACTGGACACACAACTTCTACACGGAGGCACATCTGGAAACTGTACATCCATCTGAAATATAAATATACTTATGGTTAACACTTAGTAAAGAGTGGTAACTCTCTCCATTCACAAGGTACACAACTTCAAGTCAGTGCTGCTTACGCTACCGATTCAGCTCAAAAAAGGAAGCACCGGGCCTGTCCTTATACCGACAATTTGACATGTGCACACAGCAGCAAAGGCAGAAGAAATGGCCTCATTATTTGTTAATTTCCATACTTATGGTTAGTTTCCGTTTACTGCTGGATTGATGAGGCTGCAATGGTCAAACGAACATGTGTTGAGGTTGTGAAACTGTAAGGAAGTTGAGTGCAACCCTGTACGTGCGTGCGTGAGTGCGTGCCTGCGTGTGTGTGTGTGTGTGTGTGTGTGTGTGTGTGTGTGATATTTCGCGTCGCGCATGTGGATGACTGGATTTGTTTTCATCAGGTACGAAGAAGGAAGGAAGATGGCATCCAAAGGACTGTGTGTTCATTACGTATCCTATCTTCTCTTCAATTTGGTGAACCACCGGCTCATCAAGTGTCTAGGTAAACTGTTCACTTTTTGTTTTATCACAGCCAAATATACTCTCCTCTAAATGTTATTTTCGCAAAAAAAAACAAAAAAACAACAACAAAAAACTCAAAACAAAACAAAACAAAACAAAGCAACAACAACAAAAAACAAAACAAACAAAACAACAACAACAACAACAAAAGAAAACCAACAACCTACAAACAAGCAAAAGAAAGAAACAAACAAAAAACTAATAATGTGTGTTCGATATTTAGCAAACTGAGTTGTAAGTGACAACTAGATGTTAGACAAGTTTTGATTATTCCTTACCTTTCCTGCGCGAATAAGTTTCACATTTTCTTACCCGATCGTTTAGCAGCACAGCCTTTTGAGAAAGAACCCTGCCAGTACTTCGTATTGTATTGTATTGTATTGTATTGTATTGTATTGTATTGTATTGTATTGTATTGTATTACTCTTTTTTGTCACAACAGATTTCTGTGTGTGGAATTCGGGCTGCTCTCCCCAGGGAAAGCGCCACCCATTTTGGTTTTTGTTATGTAAAGTTTTTCTTTCTTCAAACACTTGAAGGCAACCGCAGACAACGAATTTTTTGTTTCATGATCTGCAAAACCTTGCCAAACGAACAAAGACTACACTAAAACAAGATGGAAAGAACTGACTGTCACATCATCAGTAGTGACCATAGGGTCGGAGACTACAGCAAAGAAGAAGAAGGAAAAGGCAGGAAAGGAGGAAGGAAAGAAGGAAGGACGGACGGAAGGAAGGAAGGAGGGAAGGAAGAAAGAAGAAGAACAACAAGAAGACGACGAAGAAACCACATTAACAATGTACACAAAAATGTATTGTGTGTTCGGCTCGCGGGATGTCAAAAAAACATATTGCTGCAGGTTTGGCCTGTCATTATGGAGACAAAGGACGCGACGTTGGTTTCATTATAAAGATTTTCGTAAGATGAAATAGGATAGGCTAAGAATAACGTTATTATCTCATTAAGAGAAATTACACAAGGCGCGGCAAAACAAACGCAGACAATTACTCAACACAAAAACATAAACATGACTTAACTAAAACGAATCAGTAACATAGAAGACATTGATATAAAAACTATTGCATATATTCACTGATTTAAAATGTTGTAATTAGTCATTATTGAAAGCATATTGAGCATCATGTTTTGTCTATTGATACGATTTTTTAATTGATTTTTTGCTGTTTTTTTGTATGTTTGTATTATGAGTGAAATAGTATTTGTCAATGTGTATATTAAGTGATTGAACGAATGAGCCTACTTCTTGTTTTTGACATCACTCTTTTTGTATTTATTGGATATGTGTAAATGATGAACGTATGTAGTGTTTCAATGCCTCTAGGGGGCACACGAAATAAACTCCTTGCCTTGCCTTGCCTTGAAATACACCAAGGCTAACATTGCATGTATGCTATTGCACATTAATTAAGATAAGATAAGGATAACTTTATCATTACATGGTAATTATCAGTGGTGGTTCGTCCGTCGGGATCGACGAGGACCATCTAGTCATCCTGGGGGTGGGTGGGTTGGGCTCTGTGGGTGCGCAGATGACTGGTCAGGCCAATCCGCGCCCGGAAGGTTCTGACGCAGTGTTGACAGGGGATGGTAGCGACTGTCGGGGACTTGCTGGCCCTGCTTTTCCTGGCCTGTCTGCGTTGCTTTGCTGCAGCGATTCTGTTGGCCTCACAGGATTTGGCGCCTTTGTGGACAGCTGAACGCCACTTTGGTCTGTCCATTGCATTCAGCTCCCATGTGTCGTGGCTGATGTTGAAGGCCTCCAGAGAAGCTTTCAGAGTGTCTTTGAAGCGCTTCTTTTGGCCTCCATGGGAGCGCTTGCCATGTTGGAGTTCGCCGTACAGCAGTTTCTTGGGGAGCCGGTGGTCTGGCATGCGAACTACATGGCCTGCATCAGGATGGTGTAGATGCTGGGCAAGCTTGCACGAGTGAGCACCTCTGTGTCAGGGATCTTCTCTTGCCACTTTCTGCCGAGAAGTTTTCTGAGGCTGGGGGTGTGGAAGTGTTCAGCTTTTTGGCGTGGCGTTTGTAGACCGTCCATGATTCACATCCATAGAGCAGTGTGGTGAGAACTATGGCCTTGTATACTTTGAGCTTCGTCTCCAGGGTGATGCCTCTCCTGTTCCAAACGTTCTTATGTAGTCTGCCGAAGGCAGCGCTGGCTTTGGCGAGTCTGGCATTCACCTCGTCGTCGATGACAACTGTGCGAGAGAGTGTACTGCCCAGGTATGTGAACTTGTCCACCGCGTTCAGTCGTTGCCCGTTGATGAAGATATTTGGTTCAACGTAAGGCTTTCTGGAGCTGGCTGGTGCATCACCTCAGTCTTCTTTGTGCTGATTGTGAGGCCAAAGTTGTCACAGGCAGCAGAGAACTTGTCGACGCTGTGTTGCATGTCAGCTTCGGCGGCAGCGTTGAGAGCGCAGTCATCAGCAAACAGGAAGTCGTTGACGGTGTCTGTCCTCACCTTGGTTTTTGCTTGAAGCCTCCTGAGGTTGAAGAGTCAGCCATCTGTGCGGTACCTGATGCCAATGCCTACGTCAGCTTCTCTGAAGGCGTTTGTCAGCATGGCTGAAAACATGAGACTGAACAGGGTGGGAGCAAGAACACACCCTTGCTTGACTCCTTTGGAGACAGGGAATGGTTATGAAGTCTCTCCGTTGTCTTGGACTCGGGCCAGCATCCCATCGCGTAGTTGCTGTATGATGGTGATGAACTTTCTGGGACATCCGTACTTCGCCATGATTCTCCAAAGGCTATCTCTGCTGACAGTATCGAAGGCCTTGGTCAGATCGACATAGGTGGAGTAAAGGTCGGCGTTCTGTTCCTGACACTTCTCCTGGAGCTGCCTGGCAGCAAGCACCATGTCGATAGTCCCGCGTTCTTTCCGGAAGCCACACTGGCTCTCTGGTAGGAGACCTTGCTCAAGGTGCGCTATGAGACGGTTGAGTAGCACTCTGGCCAGAGTCTTGCCTGCGACGGACAGCAGGGATATCCCACGATGGTTGTCACAGGCCTGACGATTTCCTTTGCGCTTGTACAGGTGTATGATGGAAGCGTCTTTGAAGTCCTGTGGAACTGCCTCATGCTGCCAGATGAGCTGGAACAGCTGATGAAGCTTCTCAGTCAGCGCCATACCACCTTTGTAGACCTCAGCTGGAATGGAGTCTGAGCCAGGGGCTTTGCCACTGGATAGCAGACGGATAGCTTTCTGGGTCTTCTCCAAAGTTGGAATGGCATCCAACGACTCGCTGACTGGCACCTGGGGGAGTCGGTCGATGACTTCATCATTGATGGTGGAAGGGCGGTTCAGTACACTGTCAAAGTGTTCAGCCCATCTCTCAAGGATCCCGTCCTTGTCAGTGATCAGGGTAGAACCATCAGCACTGAGGAGTGGAGCAGATCCGGATGTGGTGGGACCGTAGACTTCTTTCAGGCCGTTATAGAAGTTCTTCATGTCGTTCCTGTCTGCAAAGCCCTGGATCTCATCAGCTTTGTTGCTCAACCAGGAATCCTGTATCTGCCGCAGCTGCAGCTGGATGGTGCTGCGTGCGCTCTTCAGTATGTCTTTCTGTGACTGTGACTTGGGATTTTCAATGTGGTCTTCCAGCAGCTGCTTGATCTCAGTGCAGTTCTCATCAAAGCAGTCTTTGTGCTTCCTGGCAGAAGGCCCCAGGCACTCCATGGCAGTGTTGTACACCGTCTCATGCAGTGCGCCCCATGCTGCCTCCACATTCTGGTTGTCCAGCACGGTGGACACAAGGCGTTCCTCTAGGGTGTCAGCAAAGCTATGCTTGATGTTGCCTAGCTCCAGCTTGTTGACATTCAGGCATTTGGGTGCTTTCATGCTCTGAGGCCGTCTCTTGGGCTGGATGCGGAGGTTGAGTTTGGAGACGATAATGCGGTGGTCTGTCCAGCACTCGGCGCCGCACATGGCCCTCGTGACTCGTACGTCCTGCCTGTCCCTCTTCCTGACGATGACAAAGTCGATGAGATGCCAATGCCCGGAGCGAGGATGCATCCATGACGTCCTGTTACGGGTAGGGAGGCAGAAGACGGTGATTGTGATAAGAAGGTCGTGCTCGGCACATGTCTGGAGAAGTAGTTGACCATTGCTGTTACAGTTGCCAACCCCATGCTTCCCAATCACGCCTTCACAGGAGGTGCTGTCACAGCCAACTCTCCCGTTAAAGTCACCAAGAATGATGAGCTTGTCTGCGTTGGGAACAGTGGTGATGACAGAGTTCAGGTCCTCGTAGAACTTGTCCTTGATCTCGCCGGGTTGGTCATGGTGGGCGCTCAGGCACTGACAATGGTGGTAAACTTCTTCCCGTTGCATAAAGGGAGTTTTACCGTCATCAGGCGATCGTCCACTCCTTTCGGGGGGCCAGCCAGCTTGCCAACGAGGGTTGTCTTCAATGCAAAGCCATCTCCAGCCTCACGTCTCTCTTCATGTCTGCGACCACTCCAAAAGAAGGTGTAGCCTGCGCCTCGCTCACAGAGTTCACCTTCTTCTGCCAGTCTGGTCTCACTTGCTTGGGTAGACAAGCCCTGACTCACCGAGGGTTTGAGACCCGTCGGCTACCCTCACCTAGTTTAGCCAGCCTGTCAAAGCCGTTGCCCGGGTGTTGGGCCCTGCCGCATGCTAGCAGCTTCTAGGACCCATAAGTGAGAGCTGGGTGCCGGTGGGAACCAATACAGGACTAAGCACTCCCGGAAGAGCGAGTAATTATCAGTACAAGTGTATCGAAAGACACGAACATTGCACAATTATTTGAATTGCGCATTCATCCTGCACACTGTCACACACATTAAAAGTAAATGATTTTCTAAGAAATTCAAACAAAGCACAGTCTATCTATTCATTCCCATCCTCAGGGTACCGTAAGGAATTCCTGCTGACACAGCTGCTGATGGCAGGCACAATGGCGGTTCTGGCACTGACGGCCCGGCTGGAGGTGTTCTTTGTGCTGGCGATAGTGGCCGGACTGCACAGGGTTACCTTCCATGTCATACCCTACGCTGCTGCCAACGATGTTTTAAGAACCATGGTGAAGGCTTGTTGTGTGAAGAGCGTACATTGTAGTGCCTGTAGCAGGTGTGTGTGTGTGTGTGTGTGTGTGTGTGTGTGTGTGTGTGTGTACGGGCGCATGCATGCATGTGTGTGTGTATGTGTGTGTGTGTGTGTGTGTGTGTGTGTGTGTGTGGGTACGCGCGCGTGCATGTGTGTGTGTGTGTGTGTGTGTGTGTGTGTGTGTGTGTGTGTGTGTGTGTGTGTGTCTATGTGTCTGTGTGTCCGTGGTAAACTTTAACATTGACATTTTCTCTGCAAATACTTTGTCAGTTGACACCAAATTAGGCAAAAAAATAGGAAAAATTCAGTTCTTTCCAGTCATCTTGTTTAAAACAATATTGCATCTCTGGGATGGGCGCAAAAAAAAGAAGAAAAAAAAAGAAGCCTAATTATATGCAAACTGCATCTACTGTTATATTGATATTTTTTGTATTCTGTAAACTTGGCACTTTGATCTGATATTCTGACCCAACAACAAGAGGAGTCATTATTATCATTTTTTGTTCAAACAGGAACTTCTTTTGCTAAGCATGGAAGTTTTATTTATTTTGCAAACGTTTTGGTGCAGATAGTAAAAAAGGGAAATTACTCTATAATTAATGCTAGGGGACTTAATTTGCTTTAAACTGATCTTTCTCATCTTAAACATTAAATTTTTAAATTATACTCAATACATAAAAAGCTTGGATTTAAAAAAAAAAAGTGTATCACAAGTGAGTCTTGAAGGCCTTGCCTCTCTTGTTTTTTCTTTTTTTGCTGGCAGGATTCTGGAAACGAACGGGTGGGTTTTGTGATGGCCCTGATCACGATCGCCATTCCCGCGGGAGACTGTTTCTTCTTCGCCTGGATGGGTCTACTGGAGCACCTCACCGGGGTGGTCTCTGTGCCCATGTGGTTAGGGGCTCTCTATGGCTGCATGTCGGCCTTGGTCTTCTCCCTCGTCGGCAAGGGGGAGAGAT
>NC_134896.1:13558144-13563144 GCF_041734735.1 Babylonia areolata | reverse complement strand
GTGGTCTGTCCAGCACTCGGCGCCGCACATGGCCCTCGTGACTCGTACGTCCTGCCTGTCCCTCTTCCTGACGATGACAAAGTCGATGAGATGCCAATGCCCGGAGCGAGGATGCATCCATGACGTCCTGTTACGGGTAGGGAGGCAGAAAACGGTGATTGTGATAAGAAGGTCGTGCTCGGCACATGTCTGGAGAAGTAGTTGACCATTGCTGTTACAGTTGCCAACCCCATGCTTCCCAATCACGCCTTCACAGGAGGTGCTGTCACAGCCAACTCTCCCGTTAAAGTCACCAAGAATGATGAGCTTGTCTGCGTTGGGAACAGTGGTGATGACAGAGTTCAGGTCCTCGTAGAACTTGTCCTTGATCTCGCCGGGTTGGTCATGGTGGGCGCTTAGGCACTGACAATGGTGGTAAACTTCTTCCCGTTGCATAAAGGGAGTTTTACCGTCATCAGGCGATCGTTCACTCCTTTCGGGGGGCCAGCCAGCTTGCCAACGAGGGTTGTCTTCAATGCAAAGCCATCTCCAGCCTCACGTCTCTCTTCAGGTCTGCGACCACTCCAAAAGAAGGTGTAGCCTGCGCCTCGCTCACAGAGTTCGCCTTCTTCTGCCAGTCTGGTCTCACTTGCTTGGGTAGACAAGCCCTGACTCACCGAGGGTTTGAGACCCGTCGGCTACCCTCACCTAGTTTAGCCAGCCTGTCAAAGCCGTTGCCCGGGTGTTGGGCCCTGCCGCATGCTAGCAGCTTCTAGGACCCATAAGTGAGAGCTGGGTGCCGGTGGGAACCAATACAGGACTAAGCACTCCCGGAAGAGCGAGTAATTATCAGTACAAGTGTATCGAAAGACACGAACATTGCACAATTATTTGAATTGCGCATTCATCCTGCACACTGTCACACACATTAAAAGTAAATGATTTTCTAAGAAATTCAAACAAAGCACAGTCTATCTATTCATTCCCATCCTCAGGGTACCGTAAGGAATTCCTGCTGACACAGCTGCTGATGGCAGGCACAATGGCGGTTCTGGCACTGACGGCCCGGCTGGAGGTGTTCTTTGTGCTGGCGATAGTGGCCGGACTGCACAGGGTTACCTTCCATGTCATACCCTACGCTGCTGCCAACGATGTTTTAAGAACCATGGTGAAGGCTTGTTGTGTGAAGAGCGTACATTGTAGTGCCTGTAGCAGGTGTGTGTGTGTGTGTGTGTGTGTGTGTGTGTGTGTGTGTGTGTGTGTATGTGTACGGGCGCATGCATGCATGTGTGTGTGTATGTGTGTGTGTGTGTGTGTGTGTGTGTGTGTGTGTGTGTGTGGGTACGCGCGCGTGCATGTGTGTGTGTGTGTGTGTGTGTGTGTGTGTGTGTGTGTGTGTGTGTGTCTATGTGTCTGTGTGTCCGTGGTAAACTTTAACATTGACATTTTCTCTGCAAATACTTTGTCAGTTGACACCAAATTAGGCAAAAAAATAGGAAAAATTCAGTTCTTTCCAGTCATCTTGTTTAAAACAATATTGCATCTCTGGGATGGGCGCAAAAAAAAGAAGAAAAAAAAAGAAGCCTAATTATATGCAAACTGCATCTACTGTTATATTGATATTTTTTGTATTCTGTAAACTTGGCACTTTGATCTGATATTCTGACCCAACAACAAGAGGAGTCATTATTATCATTTTTTGTTCAAACAGGAACTTCTTTTGCTAAGCATGGAAGTTTTATTTATTTTGCAAACGTTTTGGTGCAGATAGTAAAAAAGGGAAATTACTCTATAATTAATGCTAGGGGACTTAATTTGCTTTAAACTGATCTTTCTCATCTTAAACATTAAATTTTTAAATTATACTCAATACATAAAAAGCTTGGATTTTAAAAAAAAAAGTGTATCACAAGTGAGTCTTGAAGGCCTTGCCTCTCTTGTTTTTTCTTTTTTTGCTGGCAGGATTCTGGAAACGAACGGGTGGGTTTTGTGATGGCCCTGATCACGATCGCCATTCCCGCGGGAGACTGTTTCTTCTTCGCCTGGATGGGTCTACTGGAGCACCTCACCGGGGTGGTCTCTGTGCCCATGTGGTTAGGGGCTCTCTATGGCTGCATGTCGGCCTTGGTCTTCTCCCTCGTCGGCAAGGGGGAGAGATCCGTCTGCTGCTGTTGTTAAGTCTGTCTGTTGTTGATATTGACATTGATGATGGTGACGATGATAAGGTGTTTTTTTTGGTTATTTTTGTGTATGTATGTATGCATATATGTATGTATGTATGTATGTATGTATGTATGTATGTGTGTGTGTGTGTGTGTGTGTGTGTGTGTGTGTGTGTGTGCGCGCGCGTGTGTGCGTGCGTGTGCGTGTGTGCGTGCGTGCGTGCGTGCGTGTGTGTGTGTGTGTGCGTGTGTGTGTGTGTGTGTGTGTGTGTGTGTGTTTATATCAGCCTGTAATGTCCATGATGCTATTGGTCAGAAGCAAAGCACTAGACACAAAACAGGAAGCAGGCACTACACACACGAAAAACAATCACATACACAGGTAGGAACACAGAATCAAAAGACAAGCAAATTGCAAAAGTACCTACCTTTTCACCAGTCCCTGAATGGGAGCAGTGTAAAGCTACCTTTGACATGGATTATACAGATTTATCGAAGAACCAGTCACCATTTTTGTTAAAACCTGAAGTGCTCTCACATATAGAAAATCAATATTCAAATTATCTAAAAATATACACAGACGGATCTGTTCTAGAAGATGGTAATTCAGGAGCGGCTTTTGTAATTCCTTCATTTAGAATAGAAAAACTATACTATATTGGTAGACAATATTCCATTTTCACAGCTGAACTTATAGCCATACTTATAGCCTTAAATTATATTTCAGACATTCCGAAAACTGTAAGTTAAATTTTATTATGTGTAGACTCAAAGTCAGTATTACAAGCTATAGAATCTCCAAATTCAAAGAAGCGAATTGAGATGACAATGGAAATAAAACATATTATTCACCAACTGACAAAACAGGGCATTAAAATAACTTTCTGTTGGGTACCTTCGCACTGTGGAATATCTTCAAATGAGTGGGTAGACCAAGCAGCTAGAAAAGCAGCACGTACCTTTGTAAGAAATCGCTTTGTACATGTGTTGTCGGTGACAATTTTTTATATGGTATTTTGTGTGTGTGTTGATTTTTGTCAACTTGAAAATGCAGACACTTTTTCACGCAGGAACATAAGGTTCCCATCCGATGTTCTGTTGTGCTATATATTGTGAAGCACGTGAATGCCGTTTTTTAAAACTGTTAATTGTTAACATTAGGCCAGTTCCGTTTCCCTGAACTGGTATATTTTTGCTGATGCCAGTCATTGCTGTTTGACTTGTGGGCCAGAAGCATTCCCGTTGTGAACAGTATTGAGGCATACTGGAAATAAGGTATTTATTGATTTGTTTTATTTTGCCGAAGAAACTAAATATTTTTGTTCTTGATAATTTTTCCAATATTCGGCTAAGACTGGTTTGTGTTTAATGTGGAAAAAGATTTTACTTAAAAAAATACGTGAGTTGAATATTGATTTTTCATGTTGGGGATGCTCCAAGTCGAATAATTTTGGGAGCTGCTTGGTATGATGTAAGCGTTAACGCTTCTTTATGTGAATGAAACGGATTTATTTTTGAGTAAGTTGAAAAAAGGAATTTATTTTTTGAGTGAGTTGGGAACTGAACACTTATTTTCTTTCTTTAATTATGTATTTATTAATATCATTAAGTTAATTAAAAAGTAAAAGAAAATGTGAGTTTGCGTTCTTCTAAAAAACAACAACAAAAAAACTTGATTCGCGTTCATGTTTTGCTTTTTTGGTTCGGATGAAGTGCCAGTTGAAAATAACACAGGCCTACGAATTTAAGTAAAAATAATTCCGTTACAACCTTCGAAGGCGCAATACAACTTGACATCCAGTTAGATCTACATGAATGCATTAGCTGTATAGAAAATGTATCTAGAAATCGATTTAAGAAATTACTTATAGATTCAAATAATCAATATTACCAATGTGTAAACACAAAGAATGCAGCTAATCCCAAACATTTTCAAAATTCGACACCAGCAGCACATTCAAGACAAATTACAAGCCTAATGTATAGACTTCGTTTAAATGCCTTTCGTACAAAATTTTCTAAAAATATAAAATGTATATGCGGTAAGCAAATAACTGTAAGCCATCTACTCATTCATTGTCCGAGCATAAGACAGTTACTTCCAAAAGATGTAGTTGATGACTTTTCTTCCAATATTTCATTAGCCACTGAAAAGATTTTGAATGATTATTCATTGCTTAGAATGTTTTCAGAAATTTTAAACTCCAGTCCAGTTGGTATCATCCTTTGATGTATTATATTTAATACTGTTATTTATATTTACATTGTTGTAGGTTAATACTTGTTGATATGCATATACATATTCTCCTTCCCATGACAACTCATTCAATACACACCACAACCTCTTTAGACTTTTTCTTATAATATACTTTTCCTCTGATACATAACATGAACTTAAAAAAAAAAATTTTAACACTAATATTCACATGCATTCCCTTTCCTTTATATAAACACTACTTTACTCATTTCCGTCTAAAAACACTTATAGTGAATAGACGTTAAACTGAAGAACACAGAATTGGAAAAAAAAAAGAAAAAAAAAAGACAGTGGAGAGGCTGTGAGTGAGAAGCACCCCTCCTCCAATCAATCAATCACCCATTCAGTACGCACGCTCGAGCATGAATCCCCCCCCCCCCACCTCCACCATCCTGCCTGCCCCCCCCCTCCCCCCCCGACAGCATAAACAATTGTAACATATTAGAACTGTATATCAATAAGGGAAAAATAACACACAAAAACAACCAACATCTATCAGTATGAAAACACACAGACAGAGAATTGTGAAAGAAAGGTTTGTGTTCGTGAGGAAAGAGAGGCGGCAGGGGACACAACCCTCCGAACTCTCCCCAAGAGGAAGA
>NC_134896.1:13538144-13553144 GCF_041734735.1 Babylonia areolata | reverse complement strand
TAGATTTTAGAGAAGAGTGGGCAGAATGAAAGCGAACGGACTGAGTTCTATTGAGAAGAAAAATTACTATCAAAAGAGTAAGCTTCGGATCAACATCCATGCCTAGCAGTTTAGGGCAAGGAGATGAGGTTGTATTGTGTTAAAAGCAGAAGAGAAGTCAACAAAAAGGATACGAACACAAGATCCCGTTTTATTCAAATGAAGGAAAACATTGTGAAGGAGAGTTAGGATAGCATCTTCATTACTTCTGTGTGCTTTATAAGCAAACTGAAGCGGGTCAAGCTGCTATTCAGTGAAAGAAGGTGTCGGAGAATAATTTTTTCAAAGCATTTCATCACTACTGAAGTCAGGGCAACAGGACGGTAATCGTTTAGTGCAGCTGGGTTCTTTTTCTTGGGGATAGGACAGATAGTAGACTTTTTTTCCAGATGCTGGGGACAGGGCAGTCCTTCAGAGACCAGTTGAAAATTTTACAGAACACGTCACACAACTGGGAAGCACAAGTTTTCAGTAATTTTCCGCAGATATTGTCGGGGCCAATTGCCTTCGTGACATTCAGTTCCGCAGGGCTGTGTTTTATCCCCTTTGCTTTTCTCCCTCTACATTAACGACATCAGGTGCTCAGAACTTTTTCTCAGTCTTGTAAAATATGCTGACGACATGGCTTTAGTAGGTCTTTTAAAAGACGAGTTTTCAATTTCACAGTATTTTTTTAGAAATTAGTGTCATAAACTCTTTCTTAAAGGATAACTTTCTCGAACTGAACGTAGAGAAAACAAAAGAACTTATCTTAGGCAGTGAAAGGGACACACACACACTAAATCCAGTCATAATAGATCAGAAACAAGTGGAAATAGTGGACAGTTTTAAATATCTAGGGACTATAGTTTATCACAGTCTCACATTCAGTGAATATGTTGATGCCACTGCCAAGAAAGCTCACCAGAGACTCTTTTTACTGCGAAAATTAAGAAGTTTTAATGTTAGTCCACACATACTTGAGCTGGTGTACAGAAGTCTGATAGAAAGTGTCATGGCTTTCAGTATTGTGGCCTGGTTTGGCAATCTGACTGAAGTTAAAGACAAAATTAGGACGAGTTGTAAACCTG
Organism: Babylonia areolata; assembly: GCF_041734735.1. Taxonomy (NCBI): domain Eukaryota; kingdom Metazoa; phylum Mollusca; class Gastropoda; order Neogastropoda; family Buccinidae; genus Babylonia; species Babylonia areolata. The sequence continues at coordinate 13,552,035 of NC_134896.1, read as the reverse complement.
GCCAGCAAAATCATAACCAAGCCCCAGCAACAACTGAACACCCTATACCAGTCCACACTTAGCAGAAAAGCACTCCAAATTTTTAATGATTCCACTCATCCACTTAACTCTGTCTTTCAGAAACTCCCTTCTGGCAGACGATGTAAAATCCCTCTTGCAAAGAAGAATGTGTACAAAAAATCATTTGCCCCCTCTGCTGTTGCTGTGATAAATGATTCACTCAAATAATGTTTTTATTCCATTGCCTGTGATTTGTTCATTGTTATGATGGCAGTTGTCTTTCTTCCCTATATGTATGCATGCATGCGTGTAAAGAAAGAAGTGAGGGGAGGGGGTGAGGGGAGAAGTGTGTGTGTGCGTGTGTGTGTTTGTTTGTGTGTGTGTGTGTGTGTGTGTGTGTGTGTGTGTGTGTGTGTGTGTGGGCGGGTGCTCAGTGTTATTGTTTTGCCGCAGAGGGGCGTGAAAGGAGTTTTACATGCTTTTAGTCTTGGTGGCGGTGTTGACCCTTCAACTGTGATTTCATGTTCTTAAATGTTATAATTATTTTACTGAATATTTTCCTATTATATCATTGAAATGTTTCACTTTATCTTAAAATGTAATTTTTGTTTTCTTACCTAAATATTTTTGTTAACATGATAGTTAATATGTATGCTGTGATCAAGGAAGGGTGTGCCAGTTGCTCATTCGTTTTTGGTTGTTTTTTTTTCGGTTTTATCTGTTGATGAGCATTTGTCTTTTTAAATGTTATTATTATCTTACTGAATATTCTTCTTTTTATAATGATTGAACGTACACGTGCGCTCGCGTGCGCGCACACAAAACGATGCGTGCGCGCGCGCGGGCACACACGCAACACGCACACAGTTGTTGCACTCTGAATGTAATAGTATCTTACCCACATGTTTTTCTTTTTACATAATAATTGATGTGTACATGGTGATAAGTGAAGGGTGTGTCAGTTTTTTTGTTTTGTTTTTTTCTTTTTGTGTGTGTGTGTGTGTGTGTGTGTGTGTGTGTGTGTGTGTGTGTGTGTGTGTGTGTGTGTGTGTGTGTGTTTTGCTGACGGGCATTTTATTTTAAGTGAGCCTGAAGAAAAAATTTTGTTTTTGGTTGAAGCAGATAATAAAGTATTTTGAATTGAATTGAATTGAATTGAATTGAAATAAAGATTCAACAACTTTTGCATCGATCTCAAAGTCTTCACCTGTGTTCCTATCTTTGATCTTTTCCTGCAACTGTGAGATAACACTATCCAGTTCCCTTTCCAGATCATTCCTTTCAAAGCGACAGTAGAAATCATTCAGTTTATTTGAAAAATCAAGCTGTTCATCCTTTTTCATTTCACAAGCTACTGTTTTCCTTTTCGTTTCTCCAGTGATAATTTTTAACCCATCCCATGCATCTGCCATTCTTCCTGTCTGAAACTGTTGCTCTACTTTTGATTTGAATTCCCTCTGTCTCCTTCGTAATTCACCTCTAAGCTTCTTTTGTATCAGTTTCCTATCCTTCTTGTTCCCTGACTGGAACGCTACCTTTTTGTCGTTTAAAATTGTTTTGAGAGACTTTGAGATCCATGGTTTGTTGTTGGGGAAAAGTTTAATTATTTTTGTCGGAATTATCATGTCTTCACAGAAACTGATATAAGATGTAACAACATCAGCTGCTTCATGAACATTCTCACATGAGAAGATTCTCTATAGACATCTGATTACATCCAGAGAATCGACTCTCTCTCTGTCTCTGTCTCTCTCTGTCTCTCTCTGTAAGTGTGTGTGTGTGTGTGTGTGTGTGTGTGTGTGTGTGTGTGTGTGTGTGTGTGTGTGTGTGTGTGTGCGCGCGTGCGTGCGTGTGTGTGTGTGTGTGTGTGTGTGTGTGGGGGGGGGGGATAGGACAGATAGTATATTTTTTCCAGATGCTGGGGACAGAGCAGTCCTTCAGAGACCAGTCGAAAATTTTACAGAACACGTCACACAACTGGGAAGCACATGTTGACACTTTATGATAAACGAGGGAGAGTAGTGGGGGTGGGGGTTTAAATTGCGTCTCTTCTGTTTTAGACAAATTAGGGGACTTACTCGATTACAGTTTTGTACAGCGAATGGGGAAATGCGATGACTGAGCAGTACAAGTTTGCTTGCTGTGTTTTGGTAGTTGCAAAAAGGATACACTTTTCAATAGGGATTTGAAGTTCCGTCTTAATCTCGTCTTACACATGTTTCTTTTGTATGAGTGAGTGGTTTGTCTTAAAGACCCTCGGGTCATAGGGTGGGTTGCATTAGCTAACCCAGCAGCGCTAAGTTTGCTTATCGTTAAGAATGTTCTTAACTTCACGGTAAATTCCATATACTTTGGAGCATTCTTAACTTCTTTTTTTTTAACTTAGCGCTGCAAAGATCGCCTCATGCAACCTGGCCCTGGGGAACGTGACATCGGTATGTTTGCTTAGCGGTAGGAACGTTCTTGATTAAAACCCCACGGTTATCCCATATGCTTAGGAACATTCTTCTCTCTAAGGAAACTTAGCGCTGCAAAGATCGTCTCATAAATCTCGACTCATGTCGCGGCGCCTGGTGGGTTACCCAAAGAGGTCATTGTTACGATTTCCCAGCTCAGTCAAACATATATGCAGAGCTAGCGCCTCCTGGGTATGCTTATGCAGATGAGTGGAGTGATGGCCCAGAGGTAACGCGTCCGCCTGGGAAGCGAGAGAATCTGAGCGCGCTGGTTCGAATCACGGCTCAGCCGCCGATATTTTCTCCCCCACCACTAGACCTTGAGCGGTGGTCTGGACGCTAGTCATTCGGATGAGACGATAAACCGAGGTCCCGTGTGCAGCATGCACTTAGCGCACGTAAAAGAACCCACGGCAACAAAATAGTTGTTCCTGGCAAAATTCTGTAGAAAAAATCCGCGCCGATAAGAAAAAGGGGTAAAAATCGGGTCATTCTCTCTTTCAAGCCACACCACCACCATCCATCAACCCACCCCCATTCTCTCTACTCTCCCATCATACACACTCACATTGCCATGGGCCAAAACCCCACTACAAAAAAAACCAAACAAATAACGAAACAAAACCACAAAAAAAACCCAACAAAACAAAACAAATAAAAACAAAACAACAAAAAACACCTTGATGTCAATTACTCTACAGCACCGACGAAGGAGAAGACCAAGGCAGACAAGCAGCCATAGAGAGCCCCAATCCACAGAGGAACAGAGACGACACCGGTGTAGTGCTCCAGTGAACCCATCCAGACGAAGAGGACGCAGTCCCCCAGGGGGAAGGAAGCTGTGACTAGGGATATCACAAATCCCAGCCGTTTGCTCCCTGTATCCTGCAATATAAAACAACAACGAAAACTCATTCAAGGCTACGAACATGAAATAAAAAGATCACTGCTGAATTGATAACATTTACAAACAAAGAAAGTCTATAAAGAAAAAGAACAGTGAGCGGTAAATCAAGCCTCAGTTTGATCAAGAAGAACCCTCAAATTCCACTGTATGATGCAGTTAAGGAACCAAAAAGCTGCCGTCTAGGTCCGGAGGATCATGGATAGGATAAACAGAAGACACAATCTAGCTTGTATGCAAGCTACTACACCTGACAGAAACAAAAGAATTTGAGGAAACCCTGAAAACCGTAAGCATCTCTTCAACATGAATCATTTCACTCACTCTGGGAAGACATTGTCGGGAATGGCCAGAGGGCACAACTGATGTAGGGGTGAAGCTACTCATAGAAGAAAACAGTAAAGAAGAGGACATTACCATATCTACAAATGGCTCAGTCACCAAAGACCAATCCGGTTGGGGATTCACTGCAAAGCAAAACGGAAAAAAAGGGAGGGAAGAGAATGCCGCGTATAAAGTCACAACCTCCAGCCTTACAATGGAAGTTGAAATTGTGATACAAGCTCACCAATGGCTGTCAGCTATTCGTGTGCCTGGAAATCAACATATGATTCTGACTGACTCAATGAACCTTCTACAAAAAACTGAAAGTGCAACGGAGAACCATTATTTTCGTTATTTTTTCACATGCTCTTATTTGTCACAAACTATGTCTATCTTTCTTTATCCCTCTCTCTCTCCCCCCTCCCACACACGGAGTCACATAGTGCCACAAACGCGCGCACGCGCACACACACAACACGTGCGCTCGTGCGCAAGGCACACACACATACACGCGCGCACACACACACACGCGCACACACACACTCTCTCTTCCGAGGAGCTCACCGCAATCTGTAAAATATGATTTGCAGCAGCGTAGGGTATGACATGGAAGGTAACCCTGTGCAGTCCGGCTACTACCGCCAGCACAAAGAACACCTCCAGCCGGGCCGTCAGTGCCAGAACCGCCATTGTGCCTGCCGTCAGCAGCTGTGTCAGCAGGAATTCCTTACGGTACCCTGAGGATGGGAATACAAAAACGTGATTGTAGATTGTGTCAGAATGGAGACAGACACAGGGATAAAGACACATAGACAGACACTCCGACACAAACACATAGACACATACATACACACAGACACACACACATACACACAGACAGACACATATACAGAGAGAGAGGGAAAGACAGAGAGAGAGAGAGGTATCCACAGACAGAGACACACACTCACATACAGACAGACAGACAGACGCGCGCGCACACACACACACACACACACACACACACACACACACAGAGAAACACACACACACACAAGCACACACACACACACACACACACACACACACACACACACACACACACACACACACACACACACACACACACACACACACACACACACAGGGAGAGATTCAAGATTCAAGATTCAAAAACTTTATTACTCAAAGATAAAGATTTTAGGCATCGCCCAGTCTTCCAATATGTCCTTGTGACAACAGTAACAATAAGAACATTAACGATAACGACACAGCAATAATAATTTTGTTAACACTACTACATCTACTGCTACTACTACGAATAATAATCACTATCATCATCACCAACATCGTAAAAAGTAATAAAACGAACGCATTCACACATTCATATCCATACACATGCACACACTCTCTCCATCCAACACACACACACACACACACACACACACACACACACACACACACACACACATATATATATATATATATATATACTTATGCACATACAGAGACATGACTGAGAAATATATAGCGGACACAATGAGAACAGAGAAACACAACTTTAACATTGTACATATACAAAAGTGATTAATTTGCTGATGCAGATGTTACAGGTAAAAACATCCAATTAACAGGCGAACAAGTAAAAACATTAAAGCACAAAGGTAGAAATAAAATAATTTCACTGCATGAAAAGGTATAAATACAAACTTTAAAAAACCCATGATTTTCTGTCTTTTTTTCGCTGGTTTAAAAAAAATTGCGGAAAAAAAGAAGAAAAAAACCCAATGGGCCTATTGTTTGTGGAGCAGAAGTTTTCGTATGCTTGATTTGAAGGAACGTAATGAATCGCACGTCTTAATGAACGAAGGAAAAAAGTTCCAAACAGATGGTCCAGAAATGCAAAGCTAGATTTGTACAAATCGATGCGCACACGAGGCAGAATCGTATCTGAATCGTAACGCTCTGATGCCCATTGAACAAGGTCACTGAGGTATGGTGGTGACATGTTTTTGTGTACTTGGAACATGAGGACCATTTTATTGTAGTCGAATTGCTTGTACAGTGGAAATATTTCCAGTTTTGTTAATTTTTCATCTGTTGATAGGGAGTGGTCTGATAAAATAAGTTTAGCTGCTCGTCTATGCAATGAGTTAACTTTTTTAAGCTGGTTGTGAATGACATTGCTCCAGACTGTATATGCATAATTGACATGAGAGAGACAGTGTGCCCCGAAGAATAATTTTCTGGTTGGAGTATCGACGTAATATCTAAGTTTATTGAGTAAGAACAAATTGCGGGCTAATTGTTTGCACACATGGTTGATATGAGCTTGCCAGTTCAGTTCTTTATCAATGATTACCCCAAGAACGCGGTGCTCACAAACTTGTTCGATTGAGTTCTTGTTTATATCGAGCTTTAAAATGAGAGGTTTACGTTGGTGTTTCTGTCTGGATGTCAATGCCATACTTTTTGTCTTGTGTGGGTTAAGTTCCATGTGGTTTTGATGACACCAGTCTGAAATGTCATTTATTCCCTGTTGTAGAGATGATTCCACAAGATCAATGTCGGTGTCGCTACAATGAAGGGAACTGTCATCAACGAACAGATCGCAGATGACATTGCTGGGTGATATATGCATCGGCAAGTCGTTAATATAGATGTAAAAGAGTAGGGGTCCAAGAATAGAACCTTGCGGAGAGAGTGAGTGAGAGAGAGACACACACACACGGAGACAGACACAGACACAGACACACACACACACACACACACACACACACACACACACACACACAGTGAGAGAGAGAGAGAGAGAGAGAGAGAGAGAGAGAGAGAGAGAGGCAGGCACACACAGACACAGACAGACAGACAGACAGACACACCACACTTCTCAATCATTGTTTACATCATATATGAAACAAATGGCATGTGAAATACAGACAAGATACGTTCCATATTATCCAGTCATCAACTACTACGTGTGCTCTTGCTGCAAATTTAAAGTCCACACTGATAATAAAGGAAAACCAACAGCTTACCTATATAACTAAGGATCCAAGGGTTGACTAAATTGAAAAAAAGCTGTGCGGCGTAATGGACGAAGAACCCCTTTGATGCCATTTTCATTCCCTCCACGTACCTAAAGAAAACACATTTTTACAGTCATTACATAGTCAAAAATATATACTTATCATTCCAGCAGCAGGGACAGGACAGCGGGACAGGAGACAACAGACAGCAGCAGGGACAGGACAGCGGGACAGGAGACAACAGACAGCAGCAGGGACAGGACAGCGGGACAGGAAGCAGCAGACAGCAGCAGGGACAGGTCAGCGGGACAGGAAGCAGCAGACAGCAGCAGGGACAGGACAGCGGGACAGAAGACAACAGACAGCAGCAGGGACAGGACAGCGGGACAGGAAGCAGCAGACAGCAGCAGGGACAGGACAGCGGGACAGGAAGCAGCAGACAGCACGGACAGGACAGGTGGACAGGAAGCAGCAGACAGCAGGGACAGGACAGCGGGACAGGAAGCAGCAGACAGCAGCAGGGACAGGACAGCGGGACAGGAAGCAGCAGACAGCAGCAGGGACAGGACAGCGGGACAGGTGACAACAGACAGCAGCAGCAGCACAGCTCTGACAATCCATGGACTCCTGTTTCCCAGGAGGTAAACCAAACGGACGCCGAAAATTGTCCCAGCTTAATGACACACCGAAATCTGAAATATAACCTGCGCGCACGAGGGGTAGGGAGCGCTAGTGTGGAAGCAGAACTGAGTAACGGCACCACCAAGACAGGCGCTAACCCCTGGTCTCGGGCACACGGAGAGGCCGCCCCCTCTGTATCCAGCTGCTGGACACCCCGAGGCTATGGAAGGGGATGGGGCAGGACCCCGCCTTCACAGACACGGATAGACGCCATGTTTTCTGTCTCCCAGTCTGCTTCGGTCCCAGCTCACTAATCTGTGGTGACTGACCTGGCGGATGACCTGGACTCCACATTCCAGGATCTGACCACTGATGACACAGAGAATGCCAACAGCTAGGAGACCGGCCGGACCCAGGCATCACCTTGTGTATCCTTTTTGTTGTATAATATTGCTGGTTTAGCAAGCAAACTACATGATGTAGAATGGCTTGATTACATCAATAAGTTTGATATGGTAACTATAATAGAAACGTTTGTTATCATAACTTCGATATCTCAAACACTTTTCCGAATTTCAGAAAATTTGTATGTCCTGCAGTAAAGCTATCGCACCAGGGTAGAAGGTCAGGTGGTATTTTAGCAATGGTAAAAGAATCCATAGAAAACTATGTGCAAGAATTTACCGTTGATTGCTGCAACGTCATTGTACTGAAACTGGCATAGAATCTTTTCGGATGTGATAGAGATGTTATATATTTAGCTACTTATGTGCCTCCACCAGGTAGTCCTTTCTATGACCAGACCCAAAGTAACTGTCATATTGCAGATATTGACGTATGTTTGAATGAGCTCACAAATATTTATCACGATGTGTTCCTGATTCTTAATAGTGGTTTTAATGCACGATCATCTGATTTTCAAATAAATGCAAACTTTCTTCAGAACAGCTAGGATGAAACAGTTATTCTTCACCAAGAGTCGCTGTGGGAATCAAGTCGGAGATCTTGGGACAAGCAAGTGAACAGTTTTGGAAGACAACTCCTTGAACTTTGCCTTTGCTATGGACTTACGATATTGAATGGTTCTGTTCCAGGGGACAGGGAGGGAAAGTTCACGTATCTGTCTGAACATGGTCATAGTGTTGTTGATTATTTTTTGACTGATGTTGATTTCTCCTGTATGGTTGATAGTATAATAGTGGGTGAAAAAACAGAATCAGACCACATGCCAGTTGAGATGTATTGCAAATGCCAAATCAGTACTGACCAAAACGTTACAAGACCGACACAGAAAACTGAAAGGATTGTGTGGCAAATTGACAAAGGAGAATTGTTTAAAGAGGCAGTTGCATCACAAGCATTTCGAAATGGAATGTTGGATGCAAAAAGCCTTATAGATACTGATCCGGATTATTCTTTGAAGATGTTCAATAGATCCCTCTTGGAAGCTACAAACTGTATGAAAAAATATTTTTCTAATAATGCGAAAGAAAGAAATCGAAATGGTTTGACAAAGAGTGTTCCTCAAAGAAAAAAGAGGTAAGAGGGTATTTGAGACGTTTCAATAAATCAAAGAAAAAAGAGGATTACAGCGAATACTCGCAACAACTGTTAATTTTACAAAGCTTTGACTGAAAGCAAGAAAAGAGAAGACAAAAGATCGACAGTAGAAACACTTCTCAACTCTGTACATGACTCGAAAGAATTTTGGAAGGAAGTCAAGAAACATAGAAAAAGTAGAACAATCTTCAATAGCATTAGTAATAACGAATGTGTCTCTCACTTTGATAAGGTGTTTAATGAGAACATTAGATAAAACGGTGATCAAATTGATATGCACAATACTAGAGAAAATAGTAACGACATACTGGATAGAGAGATAAGCGAAGCAGAGATAAGAAAAGCAATCAGACAGCTGAAAAGTGGATAGACAACAGGACCTGACATTATATTAGCAGAAATGTTGAAAGTAGTAGAACCAGAAATCATGCCTTACTTGAAAGTTTACTTTAACAAGCTCTTTGTTGAAGGGATCTTCCCAGAAGAATGGACCAGAGAAATAATTGTACCGTTACACAAAAAACGTGATTTCAACAGTCCAGACAACTACCGAGGCATATCACTACTAAGTGTTGTGGGTAAAGTGTTCACCAAAATTATGAATGATAGGCTGTATCTCTGGGCTGAAAACAGTTCTCTGTTAAACGAAGCACAAGCAGGTTTTCGTAAGGGACGTTCAGCAATAGATCACATTTTCACTCTTCATGCTGGCATTGAAAAACATTTCTCTAAAAACACAAAAATGTATGTAGCTTTCATTGACCTCAGAAAGGCATATGACACTGTAAACAGACATACTAGTAGCAGTGCTTATGAAATCGGGTATACGTGGGAAAATGTTACGTATTATCCAAGCAATGTACGAAACAGTACAGTCATGTGTGATGAGTGGGAGTGGGTTTTCTGACTACTTCTTCTGTCTGCAAGGTTTGAAACAAGGTTGCATTATGAGCCCAACACTATTCAACATGCTAGAAAATGAATTAGCAAATGAAATAACTAGGAAAGGTAAACATGGATTGTCCCTCAGCTTAGCGGAGATTGACATATTTTTGCTACTTTTCGCCGATGACCTCACACTCATATCCACAACAGTGATTGGCTTGCAGAACCAACTAAACAATCTTCAAGAATCTACACATAGATTGGGATTAGCTGTAAATATGGACAAATCTAAGGTGTTAGTGTTTAGGAAGGGTGGGTTTTTAGGACTGAGGGAAAAATGGTATTTAGATGATAAAAAAATGGAAATAGTAGTAGTAGTAGTCTTCAGTTTAACGTCTTCCACTTTAAGTGATATTAGACGGAAAAAAGGAATATAGTTAATTCATACAAATACTTAGGACTAACTTTTTCAACACGACACAGTTGGACGGCAGCACTGGAAGATCTTACAGTCAGAGCAAAGAGAAGTACAATAGAAATTATTAGTACCTTGAATAGAGTAGATTGTAATTTAGCTGATGTATTTTTTAAACTGTTTGATACGCAGGTTGTTTCAGTTTTGTTGTACGGAGTAAGAAATTTGGGGATCCGACAGATACGAACAAGTAGAAAGGATTCAGCTCTATTCTTGTAAACGTCTTCTGTATCTCACAGATAAGACTCCTAACGATATGGTATACGGGGAACTGGGCAGGTATCCATTGTGGATTAATTCAGTCATTAAATGTATAAGATATTGGTTTCGATTACTGAAGCAGCCTGAACAATTATTTTCAAAGAGAGTTTATAAAATGTTGTTAAAAATGCATGAAAATGGTAATGTCACTCGGGCGACCAGAGTTCAAAATGTTCTGTGTGAAAATGGGTTTGAGCAAGTGTGGTTGTTTGGATGAGAGACTATTTTTCAAAGAAGAGAAAGACTGTACAACTCATTTTGCTACCGTTGGCATAACCACTTAGAAAATAGCGTAAGATACTCGGTATATAAACAATACAAGACTTGTTTTGGAAGAGAGAAATACGTGGATGTTTTATGGATGAACACATATTGTAACACTCTCGCTCAGTTTAGGATGGGAGTATCACAAATAAATGTTCACAAATACCGTTATTCGAGGAATCAAGAAAACTGGAACTGTCCATTTTGTAGTAACTCACTTGAAACCGAAATTCACTTCACTTTTGAGTGCCCCAAGTATGAAGACTTAAGATCTAAGTATTTACAGAATATTGTCACTTTCGAAAATCGTAATCTGGAATTTGTGACAGTTCCAGAAGAGAGTATTTTTGTTTTTGCGAAGTTTCTTTTCTATGCATTTAAGCTCAGATACCAGATCGTGAATACAGTCCAAATTATACAATTGTAACCCCCCCCCCCTCTCTTTTGTATATAAAAAACCGAAAATTGATTGCATTTTCTGTTTGAATGCCCAGTGTCTACAGATCTAAGAATAAAATTTCTAAAAGATTCAAAGAAAGTGTGTGTGTGTGTGTGTGTGTGTGTGTGTGTGTGTGTGTGTGTGTGTGTGTGCGCGCGCGTGTGTGTGCTCAACATTGTAATGGGTCAAAAGGCCTTCTACAATAAAACAATTCTGAGTTCTGAGCTCTCTCTCTCTCTCTCTCTCTCTCTCTCTCTCTCTGTCTCTCATCGTTTCAGCAATTCGTACCAGTAAAGATGCTGCCCCTTTTCTATATCAAAAACCGAAAATTAATTGCTGTGTGTATGTGTGTGTGTGTGTGTGTGTGTGTGTGTGTGTGTGTGTGTGTGTGTGAGTGTGTGAGTGTGTGTGTGTGTGCGTGCGTGCGTGCGTGCGTGTGCGTGTGTGTGTGTGTGTGTGTGTGTGTGTGTATGCACATACATATATTGTCTGAAACGACAACAGCCAGCATCGCCTTTATCTCAATGTGTTGTTCAAAACAAATGATGTTACTCCATGACCTGGTGTGACTGTCAGAGCCAGCGGGAGCCTCGGGGTCCCCGTGGTAGATGCCTTTGGCCACGTAGTCCGAGATGGCCATGGAAAACAGGATGGCCATGCCCACGGTGAGAGCAGTGGACACCACGATGAGAGCGATCCTCGTTTTCACGCCGCGCTGATGACACCAGCAGGCCAGAGTCCACCGACCTTCCTCAGACACGCTGTTTTCTTCCTTCGCTGGAGGGACATTTGAGGACACCGAGCTGTTTTCTTCCACGTGTTTCGGCTGACCGGCCTGGCGGACTTTGAGAGCACCGTTATGATATTTTCCATCCATCGCACGTAGCTCTCTGTCCTTTTCCAGATCATGTTGTGCCTCTCCACAGACAGGAACCTCTTCACGAACAGAAACCTTCCTTGCGGGCGATCGGGGTTTTAATAGCGGCCGATTTTCATCCGTCAAAAAACATTCTTCTTCACGTGGTGGGTTATATTCTACGTCCTCACGAACGTGCGTGAATACTGTGACGTTGTTTTCTGCGATCTGACCGAAAGGTACGACTTGGTAGTTATCAAACAGCTTCGTATTTTCAGACCAAAGAGAACTGATATCGTTATCCATCTCTTCTTTGCTCTCAGCCAGGGCCTTATTATTGCAGGCACTGTCGGTGTTGTCGTCTACGCTGCAGGCGTTGACTTCAGTCTCACCATCTTCAGGAGTCACGTGGTTCTGGTTGTGAGAGTGGTCTGTTTCACTGTGTGTTCCGTCACCCCAGGCAGCGGACAGAGCGGTGTGTCTCCGCAGGGCCCATCCTGTCAGCAGGGTGATGGGCAGGCCCACTATAATGCTGACTATGACCGTCACTGCTGCCACTGCCACGTTCACAACTCCGCTGGCACTGTAATGAAAAAAACAACAACCCACACACCTTTTGTTTTAGTCTAAACTGATAGTTAATGATACACTGCCTCTTCCCTCCTCTCTTATTACAGACAGTAAAAGACACGAAGACATGTAAAATCAGTGTACCGCAAACTGTGTGCAATTTGAAATACAATAGGACTTTAAGACACATAAAAGCAAGCAACAAGAAATACTGTCATGAATGTGTGGAAAGAAGACTGCACTTTCATTATATCCTAGAACGCAAGTCTGGTGGAGGTGTACAAAAAGGCGAATTTGTCACAGGGTTTGGTGACGAAGACATATATCAGAGAATGATCACTTGATTCCACTTTTTGATAATCCAGTCGCAACAAATAAAGTCCATGAAGCAATGAAAAACCTTAAATCTGGAGAAAAAAAAACAACTAAACAGTCTTGATGATATTGTGGCAAATTTCTCTAGTGTACTCGTGATGTTGTCGCTCCGTTCTGACATCAACACACCTTACCCATTCACAGAGGGAAGCCCAGGAAAGGCAGAGACATCCACCATGCACAGAGCAGACATGAACAGACCCCCGCCAGACGCCATGATCACAACGAAAGTCAGCAACGAGGCGCGTTCAGACGATGGACTGCACACCAGCATGTACGACTTGGCAAAAGAACACGTTCCGTCGTAACCAATGTCAATGAGAACGAACCCCAGTATCGCCAGTCCCGCTTTGAACGGTACCTTCAACATAGAGAGTGTTTGTTTTCGCTTCAATGTTATTCTTGTCGGACAAATGATTTCGTTTAAAAAAAAGAAAAAGAAAAAAAAAAGTAAACATTTTGTATGGAAATGTAGACTTCTAAGACTTTCTTTCTTACACCTTTTCTGTGAAAAGATCAGTAACATACACCATACGATTGGCTTTGAAATACCCCACCCACTATTCTCAGCAGCCCGTGTCTCTGTTTGCAGTTATGAAAAACCCTTCTTCAGCAACCCACTAAGTACTTTTTAAACCGTTAGTGAGTCACAAGTTCATGATGTTTTGCGATGGTTGGCTCCCCAAAATCATGTGAATCAGATCAATTCCCACATCCCTTCTTGATGAGTGCGCTGATGAAATTGTACCATCGATCACAGAGTCAACTCCTTGTTATCTGCAACTCTCCTACTGTCTTTACCTCCTACTGACATTGTCTGCCCCAACTGTCGGCGAACATTTCGTGCGCAGATTGGACTATTCAGCCATCTGCGCATTCACAGATAGATTCAT
>NC_134896.1:13525644-13535644 GCF_041734735.1 Babylonia areolata | reverse complement strand
ATAGACAAATCAAAGCGCTTTCGCACCAGTCATTCACACGTATGCATAACTCTAAAACTGGAGAAACTGAATATAAGGAAGAGGCAGAGAAGGAAGGCTATTTTAGGAAGAGGTGGGTTTTAAGGCCAGACTTGAAAGAGCTGTGTGGAGACTCGACGAAGCGAAAGAGGAAGTTCATTCCAATTGCAAGGTTCAGAGACAGAGAAAGAACGGCGGCCAACAGTCGAGAGTTTGAATATGCGTATGCGTAAACCTTGTTCATGTAGGTCGCTCAGATGGATCAGCTCAGCGGTCAAAATGCAGGACATTGCTAGCAGCAGGACTCCAGAAACAAGGACGGTGGCTGCTACCTTACGGTGGCGAGGGTTCGGACCTCGGTCCGTCAGCCAGCCAAGGCAGGACAGGAGGATCATGGAGGAGGGACCGGAGACGATGGAGAGTGAGCAGGCCATGCTGAGTGGTATTCCTAGCATCTGCAACACCTGTGAAGGATAAAATACAGGCGTGGTTTTAAAATGACACCTGTGGGACTGAATGGTACCAGAAAGATAATGCAAATACGCATACTACAGATAACAATACGTGAGAGAGAGAGAGAGAGAGAGAGAGAGAGGGGGGGGGGGAATTAAATCAACACACAAACATTGAAGGTCAAAATTAAGAGCCAAAGGGTTCATAATTAGATACGAACGTTTTGAAGACATACACAAATTACGAACGTTTTATTAGAGATACACAATTGCGTTTACATGTGAGCGCACGTGTGTGCGACATATGTGTACGTAAAAGTATTCGCAAATGCGTTAGTTCCCTTTTGTGCGAAATAGATACCTTCCTTAACTCACTCAGTACGGCCAGTCCTCTCTTCTCCTCTATACATACCCCTCGGATGTCCAGTGGGTGTCTGAATGACCCAACCTTTAGCTTCCGTCGTCAGAATTGTGGCATTCTTTGTCAACATTCACCTCTTCAGTATAAGAGCCTTCTGCTTGCAATATTTTGATGATGGTAATTGGGGTGAAACGCTGTTAACGTCGATTCTTTCGCCGTTCGTATGGAGAGAGTTAATGGTTATTTTTTTTCCCCATTCCATTTATTACAACAGGATGGATGGACTCGGATGAAAGTAAAACTGTATGGATGTACAGCATGGTGAGCTTTAATGCAAGAATATATTCTTTTATATTTGGCACACCTAGCCCCCCACTTAAGAATTTTCACTGCCGTTTATCTGTTGATTCTGTCACGCATTTGTAATCCAAACAAATGAAAAGACAGGATGCTGTGAAACGTAATTTAATGGAAAAATATATCTCAGTATACTGATAGATATCAACAACAGGCATTGTGATTCCACTGCAGAAACATCGTTCTCTAACTGCTAAATACTCCCCTTTTCTGAAAACTATTGTATTATTGTTATGTAAATTAGCCTTTAAATCTAATGCCACAGCTGCACATGTGCAATCTGCATCAGTAGTTTGAGATCCGGGCGACATTTTCAGATATCGAAATGACATCATTACCAATAACAGTATAAATTACTAAAAGGTATCAGCCGATTCATTTATGAGCAAAGAGAATAGAATAAAGCTTCAAACGTCTCCTTGTTTGACACCAGTTATTAAGTATATGGCATCTGCTAATTTGTTCCCACATTGTACACATGGTCTTACATTACCATGCATGTTCTTGCTGTCGCCTGGAACATAAGCAATACGATTTCTCTTGACTAAAAAGTGTTTCTTTTACGCCATTTTCAATGGAAATGCCGGTTAATTGAATCGAACGCGTTTTCGAAATATATGACAGGCACATACAACTGCGGACTGTTTCTGTCATGAGACATTAAGGAAAACATGGTCAATAATGAGTAAAAAAAAACACACAAAAAAACAAAAAACAAAACAAAAGCAAAACAAAACAGAAAAACAAAAGAAAAACAGCAACAACACTAGTTTCGTAAGCGAGACTCAGTCTGGCTCTGTGACAAAGTGAATATTATTGTCAGTTGTAAGCAAAGGGGGAAAGACTGGGAAAGAGGGGAGGGAAAGGGGGGGGGGGGGTGAGGCAGGTGGTGTCTTGCGTGCACTGAATCACACTAGGCACTGCTGAACACCACCGAAGTGACTCAGCAGCACTGCGGGGTCTCCTCTGGTGTGTGGCCTCCTGGTGACGTAGATCGATGGTTTCCTGCTGGCAACCGGCGCTGTGATCTCCGCAGACAAACCTTGGGGTAGGTATATATGGAGAACTTTCGACAAGCAACGTGGGAGTCGGGGGGTGACGGTGGGGGTGGGGTTTGGGGTTGGGAGAAATTCCATTCAACTTTCACGGATGATAGGACAGGTAAACAAAAAAAGGCTCCAATTCAATTCTTCATTTATCTTGAGATAGAGGTCAGATATACAAAGGTTTTGAAGGAAACAGTAGGCGAAATTTAGTTTTTTTAAATTTTTTTTATTGTCATCTTTTTGTGCATGATTTTGTGCTATGTTGTTGTTGTTGTTTTGTTTTTTGTTTGTATGAATTAAGTGTTTTATTCATTTATTTTGTTCTTTATTTCGTTTTTGCTTGGTACTTGTTTGGTTGTCTTCCTTTCACTTCCCATCATACAATTTCTTCTTCTTCTTCCTCGTTCGCCTCCCATTAGATGAGCAGCCCGGTGTCCTCGATGAAGGCTGCCGTCCGACGCAGCTCCTCCAGGGTGCCGTACAGTTTGGCTTCCACTGCTGTCGGTGTTGGCCAGTACTTCCTCCTGGATGCTGCATGCGTCCTACACTCTTGAAGGATGTGGTCGGTTGTCATTGGTCCCTCACCACAAGGACACTCTCCACTCTGTCCAATGCCAAATTTTGTGTGCATGTGATGGAGCAGGCGGTTGTGTCCAGTCAGGCAGAAGATCTTGACCTGTTCCCGTCGTTCCAGCAAATGGTATCTGTCTTCTGGGTTATATTTGGGGTGGTGGAGGCGCCACTTTATTCCTTGCTGTGCCTTGATGATTGTCTTGATTTCATCGTATGACACCAGTTTGTTGGCCTGCTCCTTCTGTGCACCGTCTTTTGGCAGAATGTCCGCTTTTTCGTTGCCTCTGATGCCACAGTGTCCTGGTACTCATTGTATCACCACGTTCTGGCACTCTGGCACTCAGGGCAACAAGGGCTGAAGTGAGATGGTTCTGTTCTTTGCAGCGGGAGTTCTTGAGGTCTTGGAGCACGGAGAGAGCGTCTGAGAACACCACCACCTGCCCTGTTATTCTTGTGGAGTTCTGCGAGACTGTTGTGGCTGCCTCACAGAGGGCTCCTCGCTCAGCTCGGAAGTTGGTGGAGTGCTTTCCTGTTGGGATTGCAATTTCTTCATATCCGTCTTTGTATCGGAGGAAGATTCCAGCTCCACCATCCCTCGTTGCTTCTGTGGCGGAGCCATCTGTAAAGACATGGGTCTAGTCTCCCTGGGGGTACTGGCTGCAGATGTACTCCATAGCCAGGGCCTTCCTTTGGGTGTTCTTATTCGTTCTTTATCTTTCCTTGTATTATCAAATGGCTATGAGTTAGCATCGGCCCCACTGAATAAGAACAATGCATACTTTTGGAATAAGAAAGTAGGGGATCTTATTCATGATGAAAGAGAACTCTGTGTCACCATGTGGTATATTACAGATCAATAACTCTGGCTTCTGTGCACAGTTAATTAACAGGCTTCCCCTAGCTATGAATGATGGAATCCACTTGTCACTTTGGTGTTCAGTCTTTTTACGAGTTTTAGTAATATAGTTTATTGGCTCAATTTGTTACATCCCATTCGCTTGTATACACTTGGTGATATGTTGTAACGAAGATCTCACTCACGTTGATTGTATGGTAGTCAGTCGTGTCCGACTATGACCATCAGAACAGCTGAGGAGGCAACTGCTGTTCCAACTATCTAGGCTAGAATGTGATGATAGTGGAGAATGCCTTGCCCAGGTTACATCCCCACTCTCTCGGCCAAGAGGGTTTTAGGACAGTCGGTGTTGGGATGGTTCCCAAAGGCCAACTATAGGGCCCCCAAGGGTGCAGCACTAAGAGCCAGTACAATCTTGATTGTGCATATTACACAAAACGTTTATACTCACCATGTTCGTAAATACACTAAAACCACACATTTGCTACAATCACGGGTAAACATACAAAAACGTTTCAGCTACAGAGGTGAAATGATACAAGGAAGGAGATAGAAGACACCACTTCCACAACAAAAAAAGAAGATAAAAACCACAAATACAGCACAACACTGAAACTTTTTTTTCACCAAGAAACGTTTTTCTTAGGGTTCAGCTTAACAATAGAATTAGCATAGTCATAAAACAGGCACTGAAATATTGCTGTCACTCTTAAAAAAAAGAAAAAAAAAGAAGAAATACAGTAAAGAAGTTACCACTTAAAAGTAACTGGTTCAGTTGTAAGAATAAAATTTCCCCATTGCAACGAAAAACCCATTGATCTATACAGCTCTCACTTTGCTGTCTTTGCTGATGGTCCAACTGTCAACTTAGGTCAATTACTGACATAAGCCGAACGTTGAGCCATAAACACCTTTGTAAGTTCATTGTAATGCACATGTTGCAAGTGATGCAGAACCATAAAACTTATGTTATTTAATTTTTTTAAAGGTTTATCAAAGAAACATGTGAACAGAGCTCATCTTAACACTGAAATCAGCAGGTACTGGTACTGAAATGCTGCTGCCATACCCAAAGGAAGAAGAAATACAGCAAAGGGGTGACCACTCACAGGTAACTGGTTCTGCTGTAAGAAGTTGTTGGCAGACTCCGCTCCCCAAAGCAGAGCCCCCAGCATCAGTTTTCTGCTCACTGACAGTGACCCTTCCCTGTCTCCTCCTTCCTCGGCATCCGTTAACTTTTTGTATTCACAGCTGGACTCTTTACGTCGGGTGCACACCCCGTGCAGCTTTTGTCCGAATCTCCTGAACATCTTCACTGCAACGGGAGACTCAACCAGTTAGCGAACAGAACTGCACTTTTCAATAAGCCCATTTTTCAAAACGAAATATCGAAACACCCGAAGATGTCACGCCACTAATGTATCCAAAGCATGTGGCATAAGCATGTATAAGGTTATACGTTATTCCTTTGGTTTACTCTCCCAAGCGATGGAAAAAGGGCCCACTTTACATTTGATGCTGATGATGTGTGTAGCATAAGAGTAAACCTATGTATCAGAGGTTAATCATTTTTGTGATATTGTAGTTTTCAGCTTTAACGTTTTAGAGCTATGGGTGTTGCGTGAAGAAATCGTGTTTCACTGACATCTGGTTGTTTGGGAGGACACAAAGCACAGATCTGTTCGCCCTTCCTGGGCCTTGTGAACTTGAATCAAGATGAATGTTAAATCGACAGACTGCTTTGACACATGTTGGAATTCTGTATCAATCAGAGAAGGCTTAATCCAAATCTGACAAAACATTTTCAGAAAAATTTATTAATCACTGAACTCGAGAGAAGAGACAGTATCCCCTCGAAGGTCAAGGTGAACAGAGAAACTGAGTCAAAGAAAGGTTTGTGTACGCGCGCGCGCGCGCGCGAGAGAGAGAGAGAGAGAGAGAGAGAGAGAGAGAGAGAGAGACAGAGAGAGAGACAGAGAGAGAGACAGAGAGAGATATGGGGAGAGAGGGAGAGAGAGACAGAGAGAGAGAGGAGAGACAGAGAGAGAGAGACAGAGAGAGAGAGAGGGAGAGAGAGAGAGACAGAGAGAGAGAAGGGGAGAGAGAGAGGGAGAGAGAGACAGAGAGAGAGACACAGAGAGAGAGACAGAGAGAGAGAGAGAAGGGGAGAGAGAGAGGGAGAGAGAGACAGAGAGAGAGGGAGAGAGAGAGAGTGGGAGAGAGAGAGAGAGGGAGAGAGAGACAGAGAGAGAGACAGAGAGAGATAAGGGGAGAGAGAGAGGGAGAGAGAGACAGAGAGAGAGAGAGACAGAGAGAGACAGAAGGGGAGAGAGAGAGGGAGAGAGAGACAGAGAGAGACAGAGAGAGGGACAGAGAGAGAGAAAGGGAGAGAGAGAGACAGAGTGGGAGAGAGAGAGAGAGGGAGAGAGAGAGAGAAGGGGAGAGAGAGAGAGGGAGAGAGAGACAGAGAGAGAGACAGAGAGAGAGAGAGGGAGAGAGAGAGACAGAGTGGGAGAGAGAGAGAGAGAGAGAGAGAGAGAGAGAGAGAGAGAGAGAGAGAGAGAGAAAGGAAACAGGGGATAAGACCCTCCATCCCCCAAGAAAAGAAAACAGCACTCCCTTCTATACCTCTTCACCTGTGTACATAAAATGCAGTATGTTATGCCTCTTTATTTTGAATGTCGATGTTGGATAAAAAAAAAAAAAAAAATGAAATAAATTTTTAAAAAAACGTCACAAAGAAAGAGTCGGGAAAGTGGACAATATAATAAAAAATATCATTTTTTTTTTTTTTTTTAGAATTCCTGCTGTTTCTTGAGGTGAGTTGGTCCCTGCATAGGTTGAATCAGAACGCGTGACACCGATCACCAGTGAAGTTATTCAGCAGCAGCAGCAGCAGCACAGGTCTCCTCTGGTCGATGGCCCCACAGAGGCCTTAAAGCTGACGTCGCCATGTTATCACCGGTACTGACTGCTGGCATATAGCGCCCGACTAGAACGCGCGTGTCTTGGGTTCGAGTCTCCTAAGGATCGTGATTATTTTATCCCCACCCATTCCACTTGCTATTCCGTGCTTGGTTGGAGTCCAGCCAAAGTCTTCGGTGTCGGCAGATTCTTGGGGAACTTTCGTCGGAGGGACGAGGTGGCGGACAGGGTGTTGGGAGGAGGGTGGGGGTGTGGGGGGGGGGGGTGGGGGGCGCTCACTCAGTCAGGCGAGGTTCTGTTTATGTTAAATCAGAACATACGCAACTGAACACCACCGAAGTGACTTAGCAGAAGTGCAGTATCTCCTCTAGTGTGTGGCTTCTTGGCGACCTATGATCGATAATTCCCTGTGAAATGCCGGCACTGCGACAGACGAGCCTGGGTGTGAGCGTGTATGGGGTACTCGGAATTAGTAGTGTGGGAGAAATGCCACTGAAACGGGCAGACGATGGGGCAGCAGGAAAAAAACAACCAAAAAACAAAAAAAAAAAAAAAAAAAAAAGCAAACAAAAAAAAACAAAAAAACAAAACAAAACAAAAAACAACAACAACAACAAAACACACCAAAAAACAACAACAAAAAACAAAAACAAACAAACAAAAAGCAACAACAACCAACTAAACAAAACCCCTGCTAATTACTCACTTTGAAAAGAGATGAAGGTGAAGGACACAGTGACAAACAACGACCAGGACTCCAGTGCTGAAGGGAACGTATTCAGTGAACGATGCGAACCATGTCAGGTACCGTCCACACTTGATCGTGTATTCTGTTGTTGTGTCTCCCCTTTTTTTCCCCGCGCAGTGACAGGACGTGTGACAGGTGTGTGAAAGGCTACCAGAGGCAGGCATGGTATGCATGGAAATTCTGATGCGTGCTGTGAGTTGTCAAGCACACACACCACTCTCTCTCTCTCTCTCTCCCTCCGATGTTTTTTTTTCTGTTTTATCGTCTGATGATGAATATATCATACAGTCAGTAGCTAAGTTTGTCTCAGAAGCACAAAGAATAAGGCATAATCACAATGATCAGAACATACTAGAGTAAATGAGAAGGATATCCATGTGTAAATTTTATTTTCTTATGTTAATTTAGTAAGGTATATAATTGATATACTGAACTATATCATTGCCAGAATGGATGGTCGAGTTTGTTTGTATGATTAGTTTCTTTGTGTGTGTGTGTTTGTTCCGCTTGTTTAATGTATTGTGAGAGAGTGATATTGAGAGATTTTTTGTTTGTTTGTGATGAAACGCTATTAAGCAGAATGTTGCTTTGCACTTAAGGGGATTTAAGAATTAACCTTCGTCACCCCCTTGTCAACAGACCCTTGCAGGTAATGACAATCAAATGTCAAAAGCGTCAAAGCGTCTCTCTCTCTCTCTCTCTGTGTCTATGTCTCTCTCTGTATGGTATTATTTGTCATTTAACATCTCTAGTTCTCATGTGCACAGATTTGTATGTGGAGGTGTATACGTATTTCAAAACGTGATCTCCAGTTGCAGGTCCTCTGTGTCTGCAGGATAATAATAATAATAATAATAATAATAATAATAATGGATACTTATATAGCACACTATCCAGAAATCTGCTCTAGGTGCTTTACAAAAACGCTTTTGTTAACATAAAACATTATATCTATGTTACATACACACACCAAAATGTGACCACACACACACACACACACACACACACACACACACACACACGCACGCACGCACACACACACACACACGCGCGCGCGCGCGCGCGCACGCACACACACATACAGGATGCGCGTGATGAAGCATTGTTCTGACTCCTTCCAGATCCCTGCATCCTGTTGCATTGTGGCCCCAAGACCCATGTACATGAAAACATGTCTCTGCGTCTCTGCGCTCTCTTGACACTTCTCTGCTGACAGTGCCCTGTCTTGAGACATTTGGCAAGTCCCCCCCCCTCCCCCGCCCCCCGCCCCCCAACCCCCCTTCCAAACAAACCCAGTCTTTTCTCTGCCCTTGACCTCACTGTATGGATATCTCTGTCTAATATTCCCAGACGAACAAAGTCTTTTTTCAACTTTAATAACAGATGATTTAAAAACGCGCCTATTTCAGTTTCACCTAGCATGATTCGTACGAATGAGTAGTGGCTGTTTCTGTTTTGTGTGTATGGTGATGTGTTGTGGGGAGGCGGGGGGTAGAGATGTGATTTTTTTTTAACATTGATTTGAGATCTACGTGTATTTTCGTTAGCACGATCACACTTCCATAACACACACATACACGCACACCCACATACACACATGCAAACACGCACGCACGCAGTTAGGCACGCACACACACACACACACACACACACGCACACACACACACACGCACATACACACACACACACACACACACACACACACACACACACACACACACACACACTTTCATACCGCTTTGCCTATATTCACCTTCATTTACCCAGAGCGGAAGCAGCTCGTATATTTTATCTTTATTTTTTATTAATTTAATTTAATTTAATTTTTGTTTTTGTTTTTTCTCAAGGCCTGACTAAGCGCGTTGGATTACGCTGCTGGTCAGGCATCTGCTTGGCAGATGTGGTGTAGCTTATATGGATTTGTCCGAACGCAGTGACGCCTCCTTGAGCTACTGATACTGATACTGTAAACTGTTTTTCTTTTTTAGACAGCCAGGAAAGGGCGCCATTTGGAAGACTCCTATGTATTGCTGGTTCGGAGAAGATGTTTTTTTTTTAATTCTTTTTTTTTAGAAATAGCTCTTGTCCTTCCTCGGAAGTTAGATTTGCGACTGTATCGTCTCCCCCTCACTTCAATGCAGTGAATTCTGCCTCCATCATTTGACATGGGATACTGTTCTCTTATGTGCCTGGGTTTGTACAATGGAGTCTCCCGACGGTCCAACGGATGAGTAGGCAGGCAGGCTTATCTGTCGGTGTGTGTCCTCATATGGGAGAAGAGGCCGATTCTGGATGCACAGCACTTCCCACAAGTGTTGCAAGGGAAAACGTCTCCAGAAGTTGAGCCCTGCTTCCTTCGCTCACGCTTCTCCTTAATGGCCAGCGTTCTCTTGTTTTCAAACGTCTTTATGCCACTGAGCACAGCATCCTCCAGCGAGAGCGGTCAAGGACATCCGTTTCCCAGGAAGCGATGTCTATGTCACATGCTTTGAGGTTTGTCTTCAAGGTGTCCTTGAAGCGCTTGCAGGGTCTTCTAAGTTCACGGTGGCTTTCCTTCAGCTGAGTTTGTATAGACTGTTGCCATTAATCAAGGTTGTTCAGATATTGTATCGTATAGCATCAGTTTTTTGTCTTAACATCTTTCTCTCACCTCGGAGAGATCGC
>NC_134896.1:13518144-13520644 GCF_041734735.1 Babylonia areolata | reverse complement strand
CGGCGGCTTCTGAATGCCCGAGAGAGCTCAACTGAATGCAGGGATCCGAATTTTGAAATGAGCCCTGGTCGCTTCTCTGCTCACGATACGGAAAACAATGTCCGCATAGGAGCCCTCTGAAAACTGTCGTTCGTGGCTGAGCGCTGGGCATGTTGGCCTGCTGAAATGCTGTGAAAGCTTCACTGGCAGGAACTGAGGAGAGAGGTGGTGCCAGACTTCCCCCTCGATCTTCCATTGAAGAGGATTCGTGTGTTGACGGCAGATACGGCTGAAGAGACTGTTGGCTCCTGTTGTCAGACTGAGGGAGACTCCTTGAGTCTGAACCAACACGTGTACAATCCTGAGCAAACGGAGCATTGACGCTTGAAGCACCAGCCCAGTCTGTACTGTTCAGCGTTCTCGAATGATCTCGCGCTTCAGCAGAGTGACTGGCCGCCATCTGAACATTTTTCTCTCGTGGCGTGGGCATGAGGAAATACTTGGCATCCGGGCAGTCCAAAGGGGACGTGCAGCGTCCTGGTGGACGAACGACACCAAGGGGCGGTGGATTCGTGACCATGGACCCATGACCCTGTGTCGTGGAGTCATTCAAAATGACCTTCCTCTTCCAGCGCCTCTGAGAAGAGCAAGACCAACGCCTATGACAAGACAGGAACCAAGGAACGAAGCGCGTTTTCGTCAAAAATCGTTTCATCGGGCCACGCCTTCTTCTGACATGAGCATCTCTGTGGTTTGACGTTGGAAGTTGATATTCCTCTGAGCTGTCACGAAGTGGAGGACGTGGTGATGAATAGGGAACATTGTTAGAATGGCTTTGGCCCTGGACGGATGTTGGTGCTGCACGATATTGGCCAAAAACAGATGTTGGTGCAACTCGATTTTGGTCCAAAACAGATGTTGGTGCAACTCGATTTTGGTCCAAAACAGATGTTGGTGCAACTCGATTTTGGTCCAAAACAGATGTTGGTGCAACTCGATTTTGGACGGATGCAGATGTTGGTGCAACACGATTCTGGCCCAGGACAGATGCATGTGGAGAGTGGGTTTGGCCCAGGGCAGACAGGAGGGGAACACGGCATAAAGGCGAGGACCTCTGCCACTGGGTGCCGACGCTGCATTTCTTTGGCCGTCCTATTTTGATAGCTGCCACGAAATGAAAAATCATGAGCTACATTTATCATCCCCTGCATGGTTTGCTTTGCATTCGAATGCAGTTATGCAAATGACACAATACTACAGGCATATGAACGACAAACACAGCAGGCCACTTTAATTCAAAGCTCTGACATACCGTCACATACTCCGAACACTAAAGACAAACAATAATGTGTCAGTCAGTCTGCTGACAAGCAGACCATACATCGATGAAATTGATTATTATGTTTCCTGAGTAGTAAAAAAAGAAAAAAAAAAAAAAGAAAAAAAAAAGAAGCAGATTCGAACCATGGAAATTCGGGTTGAGAATGAGTGGTTTTATACACTGCGCTAACGCGGGTCCATTATTGACGTTCAAAAATTAGTATTTGAGCATGTTCTTTTAGCGGAATAAATCGACAATAGTAATCAAAGTGATAACGCCGTTTAAATCATATCATTTTTGTATATCTCGGGCATTTAAGAATATCTTTCAAGTCCGAGGTAAAGGAGACGTTCCCATTGCCTCAAACACACTGCAATATGTGTTCATTTTTTCTAGATCTGCCGAGATCCGTGTTCGAAATGCTTCAGTAGTTACACTCACTGAAAAACAACTACACCGTCCATTCAGTTTCTCTCTTCTGTTCATTCCAGTTAGTTCAGTATCCACTTTAAAACATTCACATGCAGTAAACACGTCAATGATTATTTAAGAAATTCTTTTCTCGGTGGCTTTGCAAGATGTTTTGTCAAGATCTGCTCAGACCAGTCTAGACCAGGCTGATCTAAACTCAGTAAAACAGTCGATTCAATTTTTTTCTTTTATGTTCATTCTAGTTAATTCAGTGTCCTCGTTGATTATTTAAGAAATTTTTTTAATTCGGTGGTAAAGGAGACGTTGCCATCGCGCCAGGCTTTGCAAGATGTTTTGTCAAGATCTGCTCAGACCAGTCTAGACCAGGCTGATCTAAACTCAGTAAAACAGTCGATTCAATTTTTTTCTTTTATGTTCATTCTAGTTAATTCAGTGTCCTCGTTAGAATATTCACATGCAGTAAACACGTCAGTAATGTAGTTAGTGTCACTGTATGTGTTATGTCCAGAATTTGTATTTCTTTGCTTTTAATTGTGAACCAGAAAAAACGAGGTCATGGCATCTTCTTACCAGACATAGCCCACGTTCCAGCAGCAGGAAAAGGGTAACAATGTTTTCGGAATCCAGAACCGGCATCAACGAACTAACCATTAATGATTCGGAAATACGGTTAAATTCGGGAGATGTACAAACTATTATTGGTATGACTGTGAAGTTTTTTTCCTACTATGTTTAAGCCGAATTTGGTATTGGCAGACAAAGTATTTC
>NC_134896.1:13498144-13510644 GCF_041734735.1 Babylonia areolata | reverse complement strand
CACACACACACACACACACACACACACACAGACAATCACACACACGCGCATGCATACATACAGAATCACACACACATACGCACGCACACGCACATACATAAACACACAGAATCACACACACACACACACTCAAACACACACACACACACACACACACACACAAACACACACACACGCGCGCGCGCGCACACACACACACACACACACACACACACACAATCACACACACTTGTGCACAACACATTCACCACCACCACCCCCCCCCCCCCCCCCCCCCCACACACACACACTCACTTTGCAAGGCAGGCAGACGGTGGCACCGAAGAAATTCCCACTGGCAGTGTCGCTGCACACGGCGCATCGTCTCCCTCCCTTCTTCTCCACCTTGCAGCGCTTATCCCCCTCCTCCTCCTCCTCCTCCTTCCCCCTCTCCTCATCCTCCCCCTCTTCTCTTTCCCTCTCCTCCTCCTCCCTTCCCCCCTCCTCCCTGCGGTTGGTAGCAGGCAGGGGAAGCGTCACAGGAACCTCACCGGCACCGTCCACAGACCGGAAGTCTCCAGACCTCATGACTTCACCCCGCCGCGGTCCTTCAACAAGCGATCTTTTACTACTAGGAGCACAGCAAGCATCAGAGCCCATCATCCCCTCTGTCGTCGTCGTCGCCGACGTCGTCATCGCTTTCGTTATTAAAAAACGTTTGCGTGGCGGGCGGGTCAAGCGATCACCTTGCTGCTTTGGTGGACCTTGCGGTATTATCCCACTGGTTGGAACCATCATTACTTCTCTGGTTCAAGGGACACTACTAGACTTTCGTTGTTGTCGCCAGTAACTTACTAACACGTTGTTTTTGCACAGGAAAACTCAGTGACAGGACGAGTTTCTTATATCATTTTGAAAAAAAAAAGTACAATGACCATTCATCTTTTTTCTTTTTCTTTTTCTCTCTCTCTCTCTCCAGTTTTTCTCTTTTTGAATGTCCTTGGTGTAAACCAATAATTTCTTATGGGCTACCAAGAGGTCCGTCTTTTATATCCTGTCAACAAATTGAAAAAAAAAAACCACAATAAAAAACAGCTAGACATGGTACGCAGAATATATACATAATGCTTGAAAAAGCTCAAAGAAAAGAATTCATATGTGTATATGTAATTATGTATGTATGGTATGTATGTATGTATGTAAGTCTCTCTCTCTCTCTCTCTCCACACACACACACACACACACACACATATGTATACATTTGTCGAAGAGAGAGAGAGAGAGAGAGAGAATTATTGAATGAATGAATTTTACTTACTGGGGCTAACAAAGTAAGCATACAACGCTTTTTTTGTTTCATCCTGCCCTCAAAAGATGAGAGGGAAAACATGAGAAAGAACAAGACAGATAATTAAATCATTGTATCGGGCGAGCAAAAATATTATAAACCAGAGAGAGAGAGAGAGAGACAGAGATCCAAACTCTTTTCAAGGAAGACGATTTTAGGTGTGGCCTATTTAGATAGATAGATTGATATCAACTAGACAGATAGACAGACAGATACAGACACAGAGTCGAGAAGACAGACAGTGACAGAACAAACATCCAGTGGGTTCATAAATGTTTCCTCTTGTTTTTTTTTGTATCCAAACATCCAGTTTATTACAAATTCCCTTCGTTCATTGGTGTTTATTATTCAACATACCTTGCCTTCCTATCCCAGCAGCAGTAACATAGGAATCCTCTTACTTTAAGTCTGTCACACACTCACTCGATTCACACAGTCGTCGAAGTCAACTCTGCCGTAAGCCCACATAGGCACGCACGTTCGTAACTTTTAACAACTCCTCCACTTCGCTTGCTCGCTAACGTCCAAGTGCAGAATAAATAGCTGCGACTTAACGTATTATCATGGACGACGCCTTATTTAAGTCGTTGAGCTGGCCAGTCACGCTCCATTGTCAGTCAAATAACGCTCTCTCCCCTCTCCCCTTCCCCTCCTCCCCTCCCCCCCCCCCCCCATGTCCCCCCTTTCCTCCCCTCTTCTCCTTCCCCACTTCCTGCTCCTCGCAAACTAAAACAACAAAAAAACAGTCAGCCAATGGCTGCGTTGGACGCGGGGTACGCTCTCGTGCTTGATGGGGGAGTGTGACACGTTGCGACTCGCTGCACGGAGGTCATACATTCATTCAGTCAATCTTGCGTACGGCCCTCCAACTCCCTCTGTGTGTGTGTGTGTGTGTGCGCGCGCGTTTGTGTGTGTGTGTGTGTGTGTGTGTGTGTGTGTGTGTTTATGTGTGTGCGTGTGTGTGTGTGTGTGTGTGTGTGTGTGTGTGTGTGTGTGTGTGTGTGTGTGTGTTCTAAATATTCATATTCTTCTTCGTCTTCGTCATCTTCCCCATTTTCTTATTTTATTTATCTATCCACTGGCTCTTAGTGCTGCAGCCTTGGGGGCAAATTGCCCTTCTGGAAACATCGCATCGCCAACTGTACTAAAACCCTCTTGGCCGAGAGAGTGGGGAAGTAACTTGGGCAAGACACTTGCACTATAATCAAATTTTAGCCCAGATGGTTCGGACAGCAGTTGCCTCTTCTCTGCTGTTCTGATGGTCATAGTCGGTCACGACTGACTATCATACATGTAGCTGCCTTTCGACTGGTTTAGTAATGTTTGGGGAAAACAGTCAACCACAGAGGCATAGCGCTAGCGTAATGTCGACTGGATTTGTGAAACTTTAATACAGGGAAACGTACTGTCGACTCTTCTTCATCTTTGTGGGCTGCGACTCCCACGTTCACTCGTATACACGAGTGGGCTTTTACGTGTACGACCGTTCTACCCCCTCCCACACCCTCCCCGCCCCCACCGCCCTGTAGGCAGTCATACTCCGTTTCCGGGAAGAGTGGGGGTATTGTCGACTGAACTGGTGCCTTTTTAACTCTTTCCATACGAACGGCGAAAGAGACGACGTTAACAGCGTTTCACCCCAATTACCATCATCAAAATATTGCAAGCGGAAAGCTCTTATACTGAAGACGTGAATGTTGACAAAGAATACCACAATTCTGACGACGGAAGCTGAAGGTTGGGTCATTCAGACACCAACTGGACATCCGAGGGGTCTGTGTAGAGGAGAAGAGGGGACTGGCCGTACTGAGTGAGTTAAAACATGTTTATCAACACAGGTACGGTGGGCGCAGCTGCAAGTTGAATGAAAAGTGAGGACTCAATCAACCTCAGAAATGAATTTGCGGTACGGTTAGTTCAGCGACACTGTAAGACATTGTAGACTCGAGACTCAAGACTGGTTTATTGTCCATACAAAGGTACAGATATTCACTGTAGAAGCTGTAAAAAGTGTAGCCACGTTAAGAACAAGACAAGACTAAAGGACTCATTTTAGTGATTCATTAGGACACGAATCGCTACACAAATAAAGCGGTGTAACGGCTGGACTCCCAGTGGACATGATCCATTACAGCTGGCATCCTTTTTGTCACAGTCATATATATCTCGACAAAGGCTCGTTTGAAACAGACCACAGCACGGGTGTGTCAAGGACGACGCCTGAAGAAAAAGATTTTAAGGAAGCAGGAACTGGTCTGAACATACCTGTCAGGAAGTGTTCAGTTTTTTGTTTTGCTTTTCTTCGAAAGCGTGAATGCCCACTGTGTTCTATTTTATGCCCGAACAGATATTGGCCACCCTGTCATGGCGCATTGAACTTTTTTTTCTTTTTTTTGGGGGGGGGCTGGGGGGGGGAGGAAGGGAAGGGGGGTGAGGGAGGCAGGGGGGTGGGGAGGGGAGGGAAGGGGGGGTTCTTTCTTTTTTCTTCCCCATCGTCTCTAGCGTTTAGAGGCATTACCTCCAGGCTATCTCATCCCAAGCCCCGCACACACAGCCGCATCAGGGTTTACCTGCTGACATCTCAGTGTCAGGAGCCCACTAGGTCTGTGGCCAGGGTGGGGGAGGGGTGGGAGGGTTTGGGGGGCGGGGGAGGGGGGGGTGGGGGGGGGGGGGCTCACACACCTGTCGAGTTACCTCTGTGGTTTTCAGCCTGTTCTTATTCACCATACATACACAGGGCACCACCTACAAAGCTTCCCCTCCCCTCCGTCTGTGTGTGTGTGTGTGTGTGTGTGTGCGCGCGCGCGCGTGTATGTGTGTGTGTGCGTGCGTGCGTGCGTGTGTGTGTGATGATGGGCGAGAGAGACAGAACTGAAAGCCTTGACATTTCTGCACTGGCCAAGTAGGTAACTGACATCTCTCTCTCCCTCTCTCTTGCTCTCTCTCTCTCTCTCTCTCTCTCTCTCTCTCTGTGCGTGCGTGTGTGTATGTGTGCGTGTGCGCGCGCGGAAAGACAGCAATGTATATGCGACGCTTCGCTCCTTTGATGTATAGTGACAAAAACATTATCCTACAGTTACCTCAAAGCAAGAGGAACAGGAAATAGCAGCCCCTTTGTCATTCTGTCATTGACGCATAGTATGCGTGATGGTTTATTTCTTTTTCTTTTTTTATTCTTTTTTTGGTTGATTTTTTTCCCCCCAAGGACGATGACCGTTCCAGGGCTTTTCGTGTTTTGTTAAAAAAAAAAGAAAGAAAAAAGTCACGGTCTTGTAAGTTAATTTTAGTTCCCAAACACTTTTTTCCAGATCGGAAAAATAAAAATTAAATTATTCTGACATCTGTCAACGTTTAGAAACTAACGTCCGGTTTTGCGGGACCAGGACAGTAAATCTCAAGAAAATATGTGGGGTTTTCTCCAACTTCCTTATTCCCCCCCCCCACAACCCCCACCCCCCCGACCCCTCCGCCCCCCTTCCTCTCTCTATGTATTTCCCTGTCTCTGTCTATGTCTCTGTCCCTGTCTCTGTCCCTGTATCTGTCTCTATCTCTGTCTCTGTCCCTGCCTCTGTATCTGTCTTTGTCTCTGTCTCCGGCTGACCGCGTGTACTACCACCATCATGTCAGCATGTAAATGTGTCGAGTGTAGTTTCATAGTTTCTCTCTCTATCTGTGTGTGTGTGTGTGTGTGTGTGTGTGTGTGTGTGTGTGTGATTTCTAGAATGCAAAGACAATGACACAGTGCAAGCACTGGATACCTTTTAAGTTCTACTATTATTTTGTAATTGACAAACATATACTATTTTTTGGGGGGGGAAAGAGTTCAGTTTTCCCAACTCCCTAGTTGGCTTATTCAAGAAATTTTAGAAGAACCGCCCCCCCCCCACCTCCCCACTGAACTGGAGACTTTCTGCTGAGATTATATTTATTTTCAATATTGTAAACTGATACAGTGCACCACGTTTGACTTCGTGAGTTACATATTCGATTTTGTCAACATTTGCTTTATAATTCAGAAAATGTTTCATTTAAACTATTCTTTCTCTTGTATTCAAGTGTCCAGGACTTAGGACTGGCCCATTTAGTTCTGTAGATAAAGCATACAAAACTATAAAAAAATAAATTAAAAAAACCCCAAAAAAACAAACACACACAACACACAAAACAGCAACAAACAACCCCCAAAACAACAACAACTACAACAACAACAACAACAACAACCTCCCAAAAACCAAACAACAACAGCCTAGTCAATCCTGTGATTTTATGAGTGCTTCAGCCCCAGTGATCTCTGGTCTGCGAAGCACTTCTGTGTTGGAAACTCTGTTCTTGGCCACAGATCTCACGCAAGCATCGGAGATGAAACTGATCCACTGTATCAACACACAGTACAGCGTACAATTTTCTCATGAAGAGTTTGGGCACTCATACTGCTGACCATAATAATGAAATCAACAGCAAGAAAAAAAAACGAAAAAAAAAAACCCCGAGCTGTGAGGAATAACCACCCACCTCATGAACCAGCAAAACAACAGACACACCAGACAAGAGACACACACCCACTCCCCTCCTCACTGTTAACGTCATAGGTTACCAAAACGTTTAAAAAGTAAAACACCGCTCTAACATGAAATATGGAGCAAGGGCAAACAAAAGTACATCAGAGAGTGGAAAGAGGGGACACATTAAAAGTACAAGTGTCAAACTCAACTTAGCGTCAAGAGACATTTATGATAATGTTCTGGCGTGTGTGCGTTATAAATGTTATCCTATTTTGACTGTTCTGGAGGAATTGAGCAAGGTTGCCTACGAAGCCATTATTTGTTTTCATTTATAAAGTAATGAATTGGCTATTGATCTGTCCAGATCAGGAAAGCATGGCATCCAGCTTGTTCCTGGCGCTATAGAAATATGTTTATTGTTATTCGCTGATGATGTTATTTTGCTGTCTGATTCGGCTGCTGATCTACAAAATCAAGTGAACTGTTTGTGTCACAAACAAGTGGCAGAGGGATAACCCTGCAATATTTCGTACAAGAGTTAGTGGTCTTGAGAAGAGAAACCCCGTTTTCTCCATTTGGAACTTAAGTGTGAATACACGCTGTCAAAAAACAAACTAACAAAAAAGCAAAATGCTTCAGAATGATGGATGTATTAAAAAAAATCTTTTGATGATGACAGAATGCCGGAAGTTTCGATTTTAATGCCATATAAGCTGTGACGTTCTTGTTCTTCTTGTTTTTCTACCTGTTAGAATATGCTACAAAATAATTAGCATTTTTTTCCTATACATTATTTCTTTCATGACGACAGAATGGCGGAAATTTCGGTTTTAATGCAGTGTATGTTGTGAGCTTTCTTCTTCTTCGTTTTCTACATCTTCATTTCGTTCTGATTTTCATGCTTTTACTATTTCATTGTGAGGCCATGGCCAATAAAAGCTTAGCTTGTCCTTTTTCCCCAAATAAAACATTCGAGTTTGAGGTATGCGTCTGTCTGTCTGTCTCTATCTATCTTTATATATATATATATATATATATATATATATATATATATGTATGTATGTATGTATGTGTTTGTATTTCTCTTTTTATCACAACAGATTTCTCTGTGCGAAATTCAGGCTGCTCTCCCTAGGGAGAGCGCGTCGCTACACTTCAACGCCACCCATTTTTGGGGTATTTTTTCCTGGATGCAGTTTTATTTGTTTTTCCTATCGAAGTGGACTTTTCTACAGAATTTTACCAGGAACAACCCTTTTGTTGTCGTGGGTTCTTTTACGTGCGCTAAGTGCATGCTGCACACGGGACCTCGGTTTATTGGCTCATCCGAATGACTAGCGTCCAGACCACCACTCAAGGTCTAGTGGAGGGGGCTGAGCCGTGATTCGAACCAGCGCGCTCAGATTATACACATTAAAAACAGGCATATTTCATTATGTGTATTATATATATTCCTTACGTGAGGATATGTTACTTAAGAGAAAGCATGGTATATGTATGTTGTGTATTACCTATTAGTATTACTTCGCTGAATGTATATCATTTTACAAGGCATGATGCGCAGTCTATGATGAAAGTTTTGTCGTTGGCTTTTCCTTCAAACGTTTTTTTTTTTTCTTATACTCTTTCATAAGGGGCAAATGACCTATGAATGAATAAACCATCCATCCATCCATCCATTCATCCATCTCTCTCTCTCTCTCTCTCTCTCTCTCTCTCTCTCTCTCTCTCTGTCACTCCACTCTTTGATAAGACATATTCCCCATATCCCTCTCTTCGTATTATATTACCTGCTGGTCACACATCGAGAACCTTCCGATTTTTTAAAATTTGTTTGTTTGTCTTTTTGATTTGTTTGTCTTCTAACGCACAATTGTTTTGCCCTTGCCCTTTTACAGCCACGGGGAAGCCACGGGACCAAGGACTCATATCCACTGTGTCTAGGGATCGGCATCAGTAGACCGCGGGGCACAATCCTCTCCTTCTGTCGTTTTGAACCTTCCCCAACCGAAGTCAGGTATCCAATTTCACACCTGGATGGAGTGAGGAAAAATAGGTGTATAGTGCCTTCCCCTAAGGAAACAACATCATGCTGAACGACACAGGGCTTAAGACCTTGATCACTGTTACACACTTGATCAGAAGTACAGCGCATTGCCGATTCTGCCACAGCATCTCCAATATCTCTGCCTTTAAAAAAAAGAAAAAAAAGAAAAAGAATATGAGTCATACATAGATTGTGCGCCAACTCGTGGTGAGATGGCATATAACAACATAGACAGGTACATAACAATATATTTATCATGTTCAAAATGACGAAACTAAGAAGCGCCTAGGGTCGAGTCGATTAGGCGTTGGACTTTTTGATCCAGTTGTCAGAGTCGGGGGCTTTGCAGGTGTGTCCTTGCTTGGGAAAGGAATTCTACTCTGATTTCCCTCTACACCACCCACGTCTGAATGGGTATATCACCTGTAACACACAAATGATCAAACAAGGCACATCAACCACTAAACGACGATGCCAAATCAAGACATGGGCAGCACAAGTTCTCGAAAGAAAATTGTGATGTAGGTCATTTTGATACATACATACATACATATATATATATTTTGTTGTTGTTGTTGTTGTTGTTGTTGTTGCAAGAACATAGTTTCAGTTTCAGTTTCAGTAGCTCAGGGAGGCGTCACTGCGTTCGGACAAATCCATATACGCTACACCACATCTGCCAAGCAGATGCCTGACCAACAGGCGTAACCCAACGCGCAAAAATAAACACCACAAAGAACATAAATATTGTTAAAAGGAGGTGGAGCAGACCGCTTGATTTTATTTGGATAATAATTTCTGCAAAGCCTCATCACTTTGTGGATAATGCTGACGAATGACCATGGAAATAAACAGCCGTAGCAGTTTGTTGGAGTGAGCCGACCACCGAGGCTAGGGACGAGTTAGTCTACTGAAGCACTGAAGAAATGTATAGTTTGGTGTGATGAAAGTCATCACATCGAAGCAGGCGTGTTTTTTTTTTTTTCGTGTGGCATTACACTTTGTTGAGAGTTAATTTTGTGGTTGCACGAGGCGCATGGGGCGCTTGAGTGAACATTTATTTTTCTTATACGGATGTTCAGGTGAGAATTCAGGTAGATGCATGTTCTCTGGCACAACTTGTTTGTCACCGAACCAGTGTGGCCGTTCAGCTTACAGCCGCTGAGAACTTTGGCTCTGAGACCCTAGTGCTCAGGTGAGAGTGGGAAAAAAAACAACAAATAAGAATATTTCTGGTGTTTATTTTTGACTCACTTGTGTAAACTTCTTCTTCTTCTCCTGCGTTCACTCGTATGCGCACGAGTGGGCTTTTACGTGTATGACCGTTTTTACCCCGCCTTGTAGGCAGCCATACTCCGTTTTCGGGGGTGTGCACGCTGGGTATGTTCTTGTTTCCATAACCCACCGAACGCTGACATGGATTACAGGATCTTTAACGTGCGTATTTGATCTCCTGCTTGCATATACACACGAAGGGGGTTCAGGCACTAGCAGGTCTGCACATATGTTGACCTGGGAGATCGTAAAAATCTCCACCTTTCACCCACCAGACGCCGTCACCGTGATTCGAACCCGGGACCCTCAGATTGACAGTCCAACGTTTTAACCACTCGGCTACTGCGCCCGTCTACTTGTGTAAACAAAGTGAGTCTATGTTTTAATCCGGTGTTCGGTTGTCTGTGTGTGTGTGTGTGTGTGTGTGTGTTAAACTTTAACATTGCCATTTTCTCTGCAAATACTTTGTCAGCTGACACCAAATCTGGCATAAAAACAGGAAAAAATTTAGTTCTTTCCAGTCATCTTGTTTAAAACAATACTGCACCTCTGGGATGGGCATAAAAAAAATTAAAAAAGAAGCCAAATTATATGCAAACTGAATTTACTGTTATATTTATATTTCTTTTTATTCTCTAAACTTGGCACTTTCATCTGATATTCTGACACAACAACAAGAGCAGTCATTTTTATCATTTTTTGTTCAAACAGGAACTTCTTTTGCTAAGCATGGAAGTTATATTTATTTTGCATGTCTTTGGCGCAGATAGTAAAGAAGGGAATTTAATCTGTAATTAATGCTAGGGGGGTTAATTTGCTTTAAACTGATCTTTCTCATCTTAAACATAACATTTTGAAATTATACTCAATACATAAAAAGCTTGTGTGTTTTACTCTGTGTACAGGGCTTTCACTATGTTCATTCGCCCAAGTGGTCTTTTTCGGAAAATACTAAAATCAATACTACAAGTAGACTTTATAGACCTATTGGCTGAGCCCTGAAGGTCATGGGCAAAAATCAGTTGCGCACACATATTTATACATATTCAAAGCGCGTGCTCGAAACATCGAAGGGCGACATTTTGTTTCAAGTAGTTGACCTGCCCGTTCAATCCAATATTCAATTAACAATACACGATAACATGTGATGGAAAGTTGGAGAAGCTGTGAAGGCGCTGAGGAGCAGCCTGTGTCCAAGCTGTGGAGAAGGCGCTGAGGAGCAGCCTGTGTCCAAGCTGTGAAGGCGCTGAGGAGCAGCCTGTGTCCAAGCTGTGAAGGCGCTGAGGAGCAGCCTGTGTCCAAGCTGTGAAGGCGCTGAGGAGCAGCCTGTGTCCAAGCTGTGGAGAAGGCGATGAGGAGCAGTCTGTGTCCAAGCTGTGCAGAAGGCGTTGAGGAGCAGCCTGTGTCCAAGCTGTGGAGAAGGCGATGAGGAGCAGCCTGTGTCCAAGCTGTGAAGGCGCTGAGGAGCAGCCTGTGTCCAAGCTGTGCAGAAGGCGATGAGGAGCAGTCTGTGTCCAAGCTGTGAAGGCGCTGAGGAGCAGCCTGTGTCCAAGCTGTGGAGAAGGCGATGAGGAGCAGTCTGTGTCCAAGCTGTGCAGAAGGCGTTGAGGAGCAGCCTGTGTCCAAGCTGTGGAGAAGGCGTTGAGGAGCAGCCTGTGTCCAAGCTGTGAAGGCGCTGAGGAGCAGCCTGTGTCCAAGCTGTGGAGAAGGCGCTGAGGAGCAGCCTGTGTCCAAGCTGTGAAGGCGCTGAGGAGCAGCCTGTGTCCAAGCTGTGAAGGCGCTGAGGAGCAGCCTGTGTCCAAGCTGTGGAGAAGGCGCTGAGGAGCAGCCTGTGTCCAAGCTGTGGAGAAGGCGCTGAGGAGCAGCCTGTGTCCAAGCTGTGGAGAAGGCGCTGAGGAGCAGCCTGTGTCCAAGCTGTGAAGAAGGCGCTGAGGAGCAGCCTGTGTCCAAGCTGTGGAGAAGGCGTTGAGGAGCAGCCTGTGTCCAAGCTGTGGAGAAGGCGATGAGGAGCAGCCTGTGTCCAAGCTGTGAAGAAGGCGATGAGGAGCAGCCTGTGTCCAAGCTGTGAAGAAGGCGATGAGGAGCAGCCTGTGTCCAAGCTGTGAAGAAGGCGATGAGGAGCAGTCTGTGTCCAAGCTGTGAAGAAGGCGTTGAGGAGCAGCCTGTGTCCAAGCTGTGAAGAAGGCGCTGAGGAGCAGCCTGTGTCCAAGCTGTGGAGAAGGCGTTGAGGAGCAGCCTGTGTCCAAGCTGTGAAGGCGCTGAGGAGCAGCCTGTGTCCAAGCTGTGAAGGCGCTGAGGAGCAGCCTGTGTCCAAGCTGTGGAGAAGGCGCTGAGGAGCAGCCTGTGTCCAAGCTGTGAAGGCGCTGAGGAGCAGGCTGTGTCCAAGCTATGGAGAAGGCACTGAGGAGCAGGCTGTGTCCAAGCTGTGAAGGCGCTGAGGAGCAGGCTGTGTCCAAGCTGTGAAGGCGCTGAGGAGCAGCCTGTTTTCTAGACCGAGGATTGGAGTGAAACGGACTTGAAGGACATGAGTATTCCCGTGACGTGTTGTGCAGTGTGCTGTTGCCCTTCAACCATTTTTTTTTAGTATGAGTGTGTGAGCGAACGTGTGAATTTTCAAGTAGTTTTTATTATTTTTTATATAAATATTTGCAAAGATATCCGTCTCCTGTGTGATTTCTATTATGCACGTGAACATGGTTGACTGAGAGGAGTGAGATGTGAAATTTTCTGTCAATATCTTAAACAGGTTTGAATGGATGCCTTTACAGTTGGCAAGGTCTCTCACCCCCCTCCTCTCTCTCTCTCTCTCTCTCTCTCTCTGTCTCTCTGTTGTATTTATGTCCACTTTGTAAGAAGGGGAAGAAAAATGAAGTGCACTTTGTTCTATCCTGTCCTGTTATGTATGACTTAAGAATACAATACATACCATTGAAAATTTTTTTAAGTTCCCTAGTCAGTTTAGATTATCGCTACTTATGGCATCTACACACGAACAAACTATCAGGATTTTCTCAATTTATCTGTGCAAAGCGTTGAAGCTTCGATCCACTCTTACGTCGTAAAATTAATTTATTAAGCTTGTGCCACTTCTGATGACACGATTACTTTATTGAGTTTAGTTAGATAAGCGTGTGTTATTTATCTGCTGTGTACTACTTAGCTAAGTGTATTTGTCTTGCTTATTTTATACTATTTTTTCTTCTCAAATGTTTTTTTTTCTGACACCCTTTCATGAGGGGCAATGGCCTATATATGAATAAACCATTCATTCATTCATTCATTCATTCATTCATTCTCTCTGTTGTAAAACATACGATATTTTCAGGACAGATGTAAATATTATTCTAAA
>NC_134896.1:13465644-13485644 GCF_041734735.1 Babylonia areolata | reverse complement strand
AGGGGCCACCGAGATTCGAACCCGGATCCTCAGATTGAAAGTCCAACGCTTTAGCCACTCGACTATTGCACCGCGTCACGTAGCATTCCGATGTGGACACCCATGCGAAGCCCGGCACCAGCAAACCTAGTCAGCTTTCAAAAGAAGCTGAAGAGGATCCGCATACTACAGTCTGTGAAGTAAGTGAAACTCGTGGTGTTTCTTATGGCACAGTTGAACGAGTGCTGTAGTGTAATCTTGAGACGAGAAAGTGGCTGCCAGATAGAGTTTTAAACCATTGTTTCTTCTTCTTCTTCTTTTTCGTTCGTGGGCTGCAGCTCCCACGTTCACTCGTATGCACACGAGTGGGCTTTTACGTGTATGATATTATACAGAACGTGTTTAGCCCAGCAGAAGTCCACTTTTTTACTGTTAGATATTATACAGAACGTGTTTAGCCCAGCAGAAGTCCACTTTTACTGTTAGATATTATACAGAACGTGTTTAGCCCAGCAGAAGTTCACTCTTACTGTTAGATATTATACAGAACGTGTTTAGCGCAGCAGAAGTCCGCTCTTCCTGTTAGATATTATACACAACGTGTTTAGCCCAGCAGAAGTCCACTTTTAGTGTTAGATATTATACACAACGTGATTAGCCCAGCAGAAGTTCACTCTTACTGTTAGATATTATACACAACGTGATTAGCCCAGCAGAAGTTCACTCTTACTGTTAGATATTATACACAACGTGATTAGCCCAGCAGAAGTTCACTCTTACTGTTAGATATTATACACAACGTGATTAGCCCAGCAGAAGTTCACTCTTACTGTTAGATATTATACAGAACGTGTTTAGCCCAGCAGAAGTCCACTCTTACTGTTAGATATTATACAGAATGTGTTTAGCCCAGCAGAAGTCCACTCTTACTGTTAGATATTATACAGAACGTGTTTAGCCCAGCAGAAGTCCACTTTTAGTGTTAGATATTATACAGAACGTGTTTAGCCCAGCAGAAGTCCACTTTTACTGTTAGATATTATACAGAATGTCTTTAGCCCAGCAGAAGTTCACTCGTACTGTTAGATATTATGCAGAACGTGTTTAGCCAAGCCGGGCCGTGCAGTTTACCGATGAGCAGCATCTGAATGTGGGAACCAGCAAAACGCTCCCACCACACGACAACGCATGTGCCCATAAAGCCAAGGTCAATGTGACCTATCTGCAAGAGCAATCCATCTAAGTTCTCCTTCATCCACCATACAGACCTTCCTGACTTTGCTCATGCCAGTTCTAAGCGGCGGAAGCAGAACATAGCCATCAATACGTTTTCAAGAATCCAGGGCGTGAGGACTGGGAGACTTTGAGCGAAATCACAGCTTCCTACCACATCTCAATTCAGACTGTCAAAGTGCCTTTGAGAAGGCTTTACCATTGTCAGGCGGGAGACACACAGGCTAGAGTTTCTTGTTTTGATTTCCGAAGTGAGAGACATGACTTATGAATCAGCTCTTCTGTCATAACTGTTTTAACGAGTTGTCCAAAACATGACATGAAAGAAGAAGAAGATGAAGAAGAAGTAGAACACGAAGAAAACACTCTCGTGATTATGTCAAAGTTTTCTCGCTAAGTTCTATTTATAGCTTTGTTATTTTCTTGACAATGAATGTCAGAATTTTAAAACGAATCATTAAAAAGGGGGCGATAAAATGACTCTCAAAAACACCATACATAACAAGGAGCGAAACGGAGAAAACATGTTTGTTCGGTGTTCGTTAGCGTGTGTGTGTGTGTGTGTGTGTGTGTGTGTGTGTGTGTGTGTGTGTGTGTGTGTGTGTGTGTGTGTGTGTGTGTGTGTGTGTGTGTGTGTGTGTGTGTGTGTGTGTGTCTGTGTGTGTGTGTGTGTCTGTGTGTGTCTGTGTGTTCGTGTTCATGTGTTCGTTTGTGGGTAGATTCGTCAGTGTGTGTGTGTGTGTGTGTGTGTGTGTGTGTGTGTGTGTGTGTGTGTGTGTGTGTGTGTGTGTGTGTTTGTGTGTGTGTGTGTGTGTGTGTGTGTGTGTGTGTGTGTGTGTGTGTGTGTGTGTGTGTGTGTGTGTGTGTGTGTGTTTGTGTGTGTGTGTGTGTGTGTGTGTGTGTGTGTGTGTTCGTGTTCATGTGTTCGTTTGTGGGTAGGTTCGTCAGTGTGTGTGTGTGTGTGTGTGTGTGTGTGTGTGTGTGTGTGTTTGCGCGCGTGTGTTCGTGCGTTTGAGTATGTTTAGGATCGCGTGTGTGTGTGTGTGTGTGTGTGACTCTGTGTGTGTGTGTGTGTGTGTGTGTGTGTGTGTGTGTGTGTGTGTGTGTGTGTGTGTGTGCGTGCGTGCGTGCGTGCGTGTGTTCGTATGTGTGTAGGTTCTTGTGTGTGTATGTGTTCGCGCGTTCGCGTGTGTTTACGTTCACGTGTGTGTGTGTGTGTGTGTGTGTGTGCGCGCGCGCGTGCCTGCATGCGTGCGTGCGTATGCGTGCGTATACGTGTGTATGAAATAATGACAAGATGGGTGGATGGTAGAGCGGGTGTAGGAGGACGGCGGAAGTAATGGCGGCCGGGGTCAGTGCGGGGTCAGTCCGTCAAGGCCGATAACACCTTGGGTGGCGACCTGCACCATGTGTAGGGCTGTCAACAAGTTGTCCACAACGTGACATGTTTCGCTGAAGCTGTCTATGGCCTTTAAACTCTTCACCTGTGATTTATGGGCTTGTTTTTTTCCATGCGCAGATGGAGTTTTGGGTGTGAAAAAACAAAACAAAACAAAACAAAAACCACACAGAAAAACGGAAACCATGGATGATCAAACCATACGTATTTTGTTTGCTTTCTTTCGTTTTTTTTCTTCGTGTGGCTAGGTTCTCAGTGATGATTTTGACTCTCTTTGACTGATGGTTAAACTGAATTTCTAACTGTTCAAAGACCGGATTTATTGCTAACATTCTATTTCGTACTGAGGCATGCTGTGTGTCTGGTCTTAAGTCTTTTAGATAGCATGTCTGCAAGAAATTAACTGATGGATATGAATAATATGCGATCAATGAATAGCGAACAAACAAACAAATAAATGTATACATAAGCTGGCAAATCATCAAACACATTAATAGACAGATAGACAGACAGACAGACAGAGAGATCGATAGTAGATAGAAGAACGGAAGTAAACAGATAAACAAACATATAGACAGATAGATAGATAAATAGATAGATGAATTAATTATAGACATGACAAATCAACAAATGAAGGAATAAACGAATAAACAAATTAATTCATGTCATATGCACGGATAAACTGGCAAATGATTAGATGAATAAAAAACAACAACAACAAAAAACATGAAACATATCATGTCTCTCAGACACATTGTTTTTCAAGACAACATAGTAATCATAATCATATTTCAGCTAGGCTATATATAAATCATACAAAGAAGAAACACCTTTGTGATGTATATTTTCTATATGAGGAAGATAACCTTCTGTACAAGGGACAATTTTTTTTAAGGAAAAAGAAAAAGAAGAAAGTTTTGATGCAGAGATAAATCACACACACACACACCAAAAACCACTAGTAAGTAACAAATGCATTGAAACATTAGATGAGTGTAAGCCAGCGAGTGCGTGT
The DNA here is from genome assembly GCF_041734735.1 of Babylonia areolata. NCBI lineage: Eukaryota > Metazoa > Mollusca > Gastropoda > Neogastropoda > Buccinidae > Babylonia > Babylonia areolata. Next base: position 13,482,018 of record NC_134896.1, on the reverse strand, counting down.
GGGGGTGGTTGAAATGTGCACGAGTGCAGGCGTTTGTTTGAAGAAGAGAGTTACGTGTGTGTGTGTGTGTGTGTGTGTGTGTGTGTGTGTGTGTGTGCGCGCGCGCGCGCGCGCGCGTGCGGGATGTGCGATATGGTTCACAAGCTGGGAGAGGCCCATTTTTGTACTTGCTTTATTTCAATCTGCCTTCAATGTGTATATCTTTAATTTTGTGCATTAATATTTTTCTTTTCTTTCTTTCTTTCTTTTTTGTTTTTTTAGTTTCTTTGTTTTTTTTGTTTTGCTTCTTCATTCTATATCGTTTTATGAAATATTTTTCGCAAGCCTGGCAGGCTTTCCAGGTCTGACCAGTGTGTTGGACAGGGGTTTGTGTCAGTGAAGACGATGCATCTGTTTTTTCTCTCGTCTTTTCCGGACAAGCAGATGATGTGCATCAGTTGTGTGGCCGTATATTACTGATAAGTCTGCACGCTTTGAAACTGAATCTCTCTCTCTCTCCGTCTGTCTGTCTCTGTCTGTCTCTTTCCTGTGTGTGTGTGTGTGTGTGTGTGTGTGTGTGTGTGTGTGTGTGTGTGTGTGTGTGTGTGTGTGTGTGTGTGAAGGAAGAAAGACAACTCAGCACTTTAATACACTTAATTTGCACAGGAAAGTTTTCTCCCTTGTTTGTATCGTGCAGAATGTGAACCCCCAGTTCCCAGTTCAGGCTCAACTAGTCAGATACAGAGCCGTATTGTAAATCTAAGTTGTGCATGTGATCTGTGCATTTGTCTATTCCTATTGCATTGTACCAGACTGATGATTACATTTGGCCTTTTATTTCATTTTATTTTCCCCCCATTTGTATTGTCCCCCCTTTTGTTTCTTCTTCAGTTTTAAATCAGTTATCTTCGCTCTTCCATTGTGGCCGTCATCCTGTTGTCATGTTTCCTTGTTTCTCTATGACTCAAAAGAGTTAATGGCAATAAACAAACTCTGAAACTCTGTCAGTAAACCAAGGAACAAGTTAGTAAACAAGCAATCCGACATAGATAGACAGATAGATAGATAACTCACTCACACACACACACACACACACACACACACACACACACACACACACACACACACACACACACACACACACACACACACACACACACACTGAGATATATATATATATATATATATATATATATATATATATATCTTGTAGAGAGAGAGAGAGAGAGAGAGAGAGAAGTAGATAGTCCAAAACCTTCAAATGATGCCGCGTCTATAACTTAGTCAGTTCAAGTTGTATTGCCCGTTTATCAATCAATCGTCTGTAGGGTATCATTAGTAAATGAACAACTAGTCTTCACCGATCGAGTCACTGAACGGTGATTCAGTCAACACTCGGACAGGCCGTCAGTACTACGCGAGGACCGGACAACCATGCACTGCCAGACCAACGGCAGTCGGATCTTCAGGTTCCCGGGATCCCAGTCTTCAGTTTATGTCTGCCGGTGAGACCAGTTGTAAGTCAGTTTGTCTTCAGTTGGTTCGACTGATCGAGCTTGACAGACTGACCCGTGTTCTTGGACACAACCTAGCCTGGCTTGACATCAGCCGTGTTTAGTGCCGCGGAGAATTGATCGGTCGTTAATTTTCATATACCACTGACTGCTGCCGCGCTGCCGTGACCGCCGGGACTCAGTTTTAGTTCGCTGGCCGGATCGGGCCGCGATGCAATCAGTAGTGGCACAGTATACTGACTTAGTATAACACTGATTTCTTAGACTACAATTGCCACTCAGATAAAATGAATGGTTAGTTGTATATGCTGTTTTGCCGATTAGACTGAAATAATTCGATTTCAAATTATGACTGATTTCAAGTTCAGTCCCACTGACGTGCATGTGCTAGCCGCCTCGGTGAACACACTGGACACGGCACACACATACACACACACGCGCGCGCACACACACACACACACACACACACACACACACACCGGCACTCACACACACACACGCACACACACACACACACACACACACACACACACACACACACACACACCGTGCACACACACACACACACACACACACACACACCGGCACTCACACACACACACACACACACACACACACACACACGGCTTCACATCTCTACTGCATGAAAAAAACCCAGAAACTTATATATATATATATATATATATATATATATATATATATATATATATATATATATATATATAAAGAAGAAGAAGAAAAAAAAGAGCACATGCCTGCCACCTTTACATAAACCTAGACATTGAGAACCTGCCACAGGATCGTGTGAAACATTAGAACAGAATGAACTAGATATGAAAATTTAAAATACTAAAGGTAATAATTGAACAGATCAAAATGTAATAAAGTAAACTGAGATACGCAAGAAAAGGTAAAATCAAATGTTGAAATAAGTAATTTATTTTGACTCAGCAGTCACCGTTTGATGTCTTCCATGTTGGCTGAATGTGGTTGTGTCTGCATCTTTCATTGTATGCCCATTTACACAGCATGGATAATAATTATTTATCATAAAAGTCTGATTTTCCTTAAATCACTATTTACCGCAATCTCGTGTAAATGTATGTAAATTACGTGACGTCACTGACATGCCCATCCGGTTACGGGACAGGTGAACAGCCGAAATCGTCTGCTGGAATTTCTGAGCCGAACCGCCATGGTAAGATTGAATAAAAAGTTTTCTCGGTCAATCTTTTCCTCTGTACAGACCAGCCGTGTACATTTGGTCCGAAATGTTTAGATTATTGGTTGTTGTTTTTGCATCAACACCTTGCAGAGAAGGATCGCCCAGCCGATCGATGAGATACAGGTGTATGGTGGAATCGGGGCTGTTCAAATACAGTGACAGTCTGGATTCCAAACCCCGCCCAGTTCAGCGAGGTGGTTGGGTGGGTCTGTTTTTGGAAAGATATTTTCTTTCCTGGCCCCATTCTTTTCTGAAAATAATTGAAATTGTTCGTACGTCAGACAAAATATGATATGAATGGTACGATGTAGCGCAGCGAACCTATCATTATCACGAAAAATATTAAAATCTGTTGATGAGCAATCTGACAGAACAGTACTGACGTCGTAATTGTCTCCCCTCTTTCTCCAGGGAAATCTCTCTCTCTCTCTCTCTCTCTCTCTCTCTCTCTCTCTCTCTCTCTCTCTCTCTCCGTGTGTGTGTGTGTGTGTGTGTGTGTGTGTGCAATTATTATTTTTTGTTTTGTTCAGAGAATGATACATTTGATACACAGTGGGTGTGAGTGGGTCTGTATGTATGTACACTGTTCTATGCATGTACCTATGTTTGTGTCTGAGTGTATAGATCTGTACATCTGTCTATGGCATTGTTAACACTGCAGTGATTAAGACCTTGGTAGTTAAAAACTGCAAGACTTTATGTCACATTATGGATGTAACTAATCTTAAAGGAATATATGGCAATATTTTTGAACAAGTTTTGTTATGAAGTTAAAACTGACCTTTTGAAATAGAGAGAGAATGTTTTTAAAGTCACAACAAAAAGAAAGGTACAACTCATACACTATGTTTCAAGTAATAAATTATTGTCAAGTAGCCTACTTTGGATTTGTGAAGTTCTTCTTCTTCTGCGTTCACTCGTATGCGCACGAGTGGGCTTTTACATGTATGACCGTTTTTACCCCGCCATGTAGGCAGCCATACTCTGTTTTCGGGGGTGTGCATGCTGGGTATATTCTTGTTTCCATAACCCACCGAACGCTGACATGGATTACAGGATCTTTAACGTGCGTATTTGATCTTCTGCTTGCATATACACACGAAGGGGTTCAGGCACTAGCAGGTCGGCACATATGTTGACCTGGGAGATCGTAAAAATCTCCACCCTTTACCCACCAGGCGCCGTCACCGTGATTCGAACCCGGGACCCTCAGATTGATAGTCCAACGCTTTAACCACTCGGCTATTGTGCCCGTCGATTTGTGAAGTGAATTGTAGCATGGCAGTGATGAGCTGAAGAGAAAAAGGAGTTTCCTGAAAGTGGGATACATGAAATCACATGTATAATTCACAAAAGGATAATGCATTTTGCAACAGTACAAAACACATCTTATTACAGTATGATTGAGGGGATGGGGACATAAACTAAAACATATCAGTTTCACACTTTTCTAATATACAGACTTACACTTTCAGTTATACTATAGTAAAGAAGTGGGGAAAGGGTTAAGTATCATGTGTATAGTTATTATCTACCCAATTATTACAACTGTTTGACATTTCTAGACTGAACTTCAAAACATTTATGCTGTCTCAAAATTTGAAACACACACACACACACACACACACACACACACACACACACACACACACACACACACACCTCTGTGTCTCTCTCTGTGTCTGTCTGTCTGTGTCTGTCTGTCTCTGTCTCTCTCTCTATATATATATGTGTGTATATCTTTATATCCATAGACAGATAATCAGTTTTTGACACACAGAGACTAGAAACAATGAAGGGATTATGTTTATTAAATCAAGCAATAGAACATTCATGAGTATTTTCTAAGTGTAAAATCACTGTGTGTGTGTGTGTGTGTGTGTGTGTGTGTGTGTTCAAATGATTATTTTAGAAGTCAGTATCATAACTGGTCAGCACTGAACGAAAGTTGTTTCACAGACTGTTTAAATTAAAAAAAAAAAAAAAAATTATCTGTTGCAGGCCAAGCAACCAGCTTTCAGGAAAGAAGGTACTGTAGAAATTTGTACATGTGTGCATGTGCAGTGTATGTGTGAGTGTGTGTGTGAGTGTGTGTGTGTGTGTGTGTGTGTGTACGCACATGCATGTGTGTGTTTGTGTGAGGTGTGTATGTGTGTGTGAGTGTGTGTGTGTGTGTGTGTGTACGCGCGTGAGTGTGTGTATGTGATTGTGTGTTTGTGTGAGGTGTGTATGTGTGTGTGATTGTGTGTGTGTGTGTGTGATTGTGTGTGTGTGTGTGTGTGCGCGCGCGCGTGTGTGTGTGTGTTTGTGTGAGGTGTGTATGTGTGTGTGATTGTGTGTGTTTGTGTGTGTGTGTGTGTGGATGTGGGTGTGATGGTATATGCATGTGCATGTGTGTAGGACATGTACACTTCAGGGAGTTTAAAAGTGATAGTAAAGAGAAAACATAGATTTTTGCAAATGAATTACCTCTCAGTGCTACCTTACTTGACTGAATACTTTATTATTATTATCATTATCATGTGAATGTTATTTTTTAAAGCTTTTAGTTTTACTGTAATTTACAGACTATAACTTGTATAAGTATAAATCTGAGGCAATAGTTGTTTTTTTTAATCCCGAACTTCAGCCCACATGCTCAAAATACAGTGAGACCTAATTTATGGTTAAAATCTGCTGAAATGGTGGCATAAGGGCTTTGACATCACTTCAACAAGGTTGCTGTAGCAAAAGTGAGCAACCCATCAATGCACAACTTTGTCAAGTTCTTGTTTCTCATTTTGATGTGTACCATACAATATCCTACACTGCTTGTATGGTAAAAATCAGAAATTCTTTCAAATTTGGAGGATGCACCTCATAATCAGAAGCACCTTCTACCACTAATGGACGTCGTCTTTGGAATATGGCAATACTCTTCCTCATTTATTACTTAAAGCTGTTGATAATATGCTGAAATGATAGTGTATGTTAATGTAGGTTTAACAGATTAATAGTTGAGACTCTCTCTCTCTCCTTCTCTCTCTCTTGCTTTCTGTGTGTGTGTTTGCATTGTATATGAGTGTGTATGTATTGAAATTTCATGATTTCTTAAGATACCAGCAACAAAAAACAACAACAACAACAACAAAAGCAACAACACACACAAAAAAACAACAACAACATAGATGACAATTACAAGTGTGATACTGATAACTGTAATAAAAATGAACAGTTCTGTACAGTCACTTTTTTTTTTTATCCTGGCTGTGTTTCTGTTCAGGTTCTCAATTCTGTTTGACACCTGTTTACCACTTGCTTCATTTATTTATTTATTTATGTAAGCTTATCTATTATTTATTCACCTTTTTTTCTTTCTTTTTTTTTCTCAAGGCCTAAGCGCGTTGGGTTACGCTGCTGGTCAGGCATCTGCTTGGCAGATGTGGTGTAGCGTATATGGTTTTGTCCGAACACAGTGACGCCTCCTTGAGCTACTGATACTGATACTGATACTCATTGCAGAGCTTCAGGAGGCTTTCATCATGAACTGTTCCCCTGACAACACGATCGGCGTCAACAAACTGGGTGTGGTTGTTCGCAGCGTTGGTCGAGCTCCTACCGAGTCACAGCTTAAGACTCTCATCACAGAGTTTGAAAACAGAGGTGGGTTTGCATCAGATATCAAAAACAAAATGATATGTATTTTGAATATCATTTAGGGAATGAGATGTGTTTTGCCAGCATTTGTATTTTTACAAGTCATTGGACATAAACATCATAACCATGTTTTTTGTTTATTGTATAGTTGTATTTTGTTTCATAACTCACAATGTCATGCTCATTGTAAGTTTAGCAAACTGCAGTTTAAACATGTGAAGTTATATATGAAGAGCAACATTTGGTTTTTTTCAGGTTTTCTGATATATTTTTTTCACACATTAATCATTTAATTAGATGTAATATGTTACTCAATGCAAATTGGTCAGGGTGAACTACTGAGTAGGTATATATATAGTGGGGAGTTAAAATCTAATTAAACGTGCGGAACTTTAACCTGTAATTGTCATTCGGAACTTTTTAAGACAAGCAAATAGCAAAAATAATTTTGCAGAAATCGTAATTAGTTTTAGAGAGATGACATTTTAAAGTCCATCACTATTTTCATTTATCCGTTCACTGAATACAAAGCCATTTTAACTCACTCAGTACGGCCAGTCCTCTCTTCTCCTCTACACAGACCCCTCGGATGTCCAGTGGGTGTCTCAATGACCCAACCTTTAGCTTCCATCGTCAGAAACTGTGGTATTCTTTGTCAACATTCACCTCTTCAGTATAAGAGCGTTCCGCTTGCAATATTTTGATGATGGTAATTGGGGTGAAACGCTGTTAACGTCGTCTCTTTCGCCGTTCGTATGGAGAGAGTTAAAGCCACATCGACAAAGAGAAAAAACATTCTGTAGATTAGAAACTTCCACAATGCAGTCTGCAGTATCCAGTCAGGAGAGAGTTTAAACCTCATATCTTTTGTTCTTTTCTGTCAAAAATTATTAACCTTAAAAAATGTCAAATCCTTCTAACTTAAGACAGTAAACATTTCATGATAAAAGAACTTTAACCAAATGGTGCATACCAATTAACAGTGCATATGCTGTCAAATGCACATACTTCAAATTGTTTCTTTATATTCATACTCTATTTTTTATGAGTTATGAGTTATTCCAAAGCAAAATATAGAACTTATTAAGGGTCAAAATCATCAAACTTGCAGGCAAGAGGACGCTGACACTTCAAGAAGTGGAGGCCATTTTGAACAAGTACGTGTTTGCACCTGAGACGTCAGACAACCTACGTGAGGCCTTCCGCATCTTTGACAAAGACGGGAATGGCATGATCAACGCAGCGGAACTGCGCCACGTGCTGACCAACTTGGGGGAGAAGCTGACGGATGAGGAGGTGGATGAGATGATCCGTGAGGCTGACATTACGGGTGATGGGCAAGTGAACTATAATGGTAAGCTATGTGTGTGTGAGTGCCCTGGTGTCAGATTGTAATATGATATAATCATACTGAGCATTGTTCTATTTTTATGTCTTTTTTTCATGTAATGTTTCATGTTCTTAGTGTCTTTGGGAAGCGTGTAGTGTATTAAGAATATTCTAAAAAAGAAAATATATGTATATACATAAAATATAGTATATATATATATATATATATATATATATATATGTCCCAAACATATCCCACTGGCATGCTGTACGCATATATATATATATTTCTCAAACAGACAAAGGGAGAAAAAAGTAAAGTCTGAATACAAGGCTTTGTAGATTTTTAGACATTTGGAAAGCAGCTGGAACCACAAACCACCAAAGAATACCAAGTCATGATCAGCAGACATTGATGAAAATGATAGTTGGGATCTGGCATTATACCTTGAAAGACAAGTGTCTGGTTGAGTCTGCAGACCATGTGCCTGAGTGGCTTCTGTGTGGTATTTCAATTGGTTGCACATGTATGGTTAACTTGGTTTCTTCTTATATGGTGTTCTTCTGCACTTTTTTTTTTTTTTTAACCGCATTGATGCCGATGTCTGCTGTAATGATTCCCCCTCCCTCCTCCTCTCTATGCATACACTCTATCACCCTATGAATATATTTCAGTTTTATGCATCAGCTTTCTGCTCTCCCCTTCCCCAGCTACTAAACAGTTGTAAAAGTGTATTTCAAGCTTTTTAACATTCTGTTGTATTGCTTTTTGTCACAACAGATAGATTTCTGTGTGTGAAATTCAGGCTGCTCCTCCCTGGAGGAGTGTGTTGTCACAGCGCAGGGCTACCTATTCAAGTTGTTGTTGTTTTTTGTCTGTCTGCGGGTGTTATTCGTTTTGCTATTAAAGTGGATTTTGCTACAGGATTTGGCGTGGAACAACCCTTTTTTTTTCACCCCATAACTTCTTTTATGTGTGCTAAGTAAATGTTTTTTCACCCCATAACTTCTTTTATGTGTGCTAAGTAAATGCATACTGCACACTGGACCTTGATTTATTGTCTCATCAGACTCAGTTTTCATAATCACCCTCTGCATTCAAGGTATACATTTGCATTGTACATACATTCTGATTGTTGGAAGACTTGTCACACAGATTTTGTTTGGATTCACATATTTTTGTGTGTGTATCAGATGGCCAAGGGGTAATGTATCTGACTGGGAAGTAAGTGTTTTGGACAGAACTGAATTCTTTCTCCCTCTTTGTCATGACACCAAGTTGGTTGTCATAATGTGCTGATTGTAAAGGTCAGATTTCCTGTATGGTGTGGCTGTGTTACTGTATTAATTTGAACTTGATATTTGGAGAAAGGCTCGTGATGCATGTGTCTTTAGGCACTGAGGTGATTATGTGTTCACGAGTTGTTGTGTTGTGAAGTGCACCAAAATTCTTCCCTCTTCCCTCTCTGCACACAGCTGAACTGGTCACAGGAGTGACCTAGGAAAAAAATAGACCTTGGTGTCTGAGAGTCATAGAACAGACAGTTACCATTCTGAGAGAGAATGTGAGACGTAGCCTTGTTGAACTGTGGAGGTTCAGGGAAGCTGATTTTGAAGTACTGGATCCTCAGCGCCTGGCCTGTTTTCGGACAGTGTCTGGCTGATATATCGCCCACCGAAAGATGTTTGGGAAGCACCAACTGACAACACAGTCGTGAAAAGAAACCAATGAAAATTACCATTATGATTTAAAAACTTTAGCGGGAAGTGTAAGGGAGAATATCAAGTATTGTGCTTTCCTGGTTTGGACTTTTCATATGATTTATCTCTGAAGGGAAAATGTGAACATAGTTGTTTATTTTTCTTTGAATTATTAATAATCAGAAAGGAGTGTCTTTACGTCGTTATGTTGTTTATCCCTGGGTAAGAGTGAAGTCAGAATGCGAACGTTGTGTGCGAGTCTATCTGTCGTGTGAGCTTTAGTTGAGTGAATGCGGCAGTGTGACAGTTTTACCCCATCTCGGGGTAAATTTTTTTAGGAAACACCAAAAAATTTTTCAAAATTTATAGGATATACATATCACCATTATACAATGATTTAACCTCAGTGCATATATACACTCACACACAAAAAAAATCTGAATACCAACGTCAGTTACTGACACCCATTAGGTGATTATACAAGCCTTGCATATCACATGATATATCAAATGATTTTTCTCTTACTATCAACACCTTGCAAAAAATGAGTGGTGGTCTGGGTACTAGTTATTCTGATGAAACAGTAAACTGAGGTCCCATGTGCTGCATGCCCTTAGCACATGCCGCAAAACCCATAACAGCAACAAATGCAAATACTGCTATACTCTTCCCATTTTTATCAGTTCCATATACTTGATATGGCTTTACTGGTTCTCTTCTTCTGATGTACAACATCATAAGTGTATGTATGGGGTTTGAGAAAGTGTGTACCTGTGAGCAAAAAGGTTTTTTTTGTTTTGTTTTTAAACTGCATGTAAAATTGTATTTTTCTTTATTTTGCAGAGTTTGTGAAAGTGATGGAGAATGGATTGTAGGGTTTGGGTGCACGAAGGGAGAGCAGCAAACGTTTGAACACACGCAACACAGAATCCAAGAGGACGTGGCGCCATTCCATGTTTCATCATCATTCGTGACATTGTTTATAGTGCAGAGAGCAATCTCAGTGGGCTGACTGACTGGTCGTGGTGATCTGTTTGGAACCAGGCATGCTTTAGATCTATATACTTACATTTTTTATTTTTTTTAAAGAGATCTTTTGTGATCGGCTTGTTTATTAATATGCATAATTACGGGGCATGAAGATTTTGTAAGTACTTACATTTATTGCGTAATAATATCTTGTGGTTATTTTTTTTTTTACCATGGCCTCAGCAGTTTTCTATTAATCAAGTTTTATTTTGTACAAGGAATGAACTTTTGAGTTCATATTATGTTTGAATCTAATTGTAGCATTTGTATTTTTGTTAAGAAAAAAAAATTCAGCCTGCTTTAGAATGCATTTATGGATTTTGCTTGTTCTTGTGGATCTGGTAGACAAGGTCTCAGTGTGAGCCATATATCTAAATACTTATGAGACCGATGGACAGAGAAGTACAGAAATTTATAACAAAATTAGATGTATATATATCAGTTGTATGTATCAAAACAAAGATAAGGATGAACAGATGTATAAATGCAAAGATGAACAAATTAGTGAATGGAAAATGAATTTAAAGAATAAATGAGTAATGAACTGAACTGCATCTTTTTTCGCCACTGACAGGGTATTTCATGGAGAGAAACTGTTCAAGTGAAAACAGAAAAGTCATTATGATTTTGTTAGAATGTTTTTCCTCAAAGTCCCTAAGTGATTGTCAGGGCATGCTTCTTCTTGTTGTTTTTTTTTAATTAAAAAAAAAAAAAAAAAAATACTGACATTCCATTACTTCTGAATATTTATTTAAATATTCATTTACTTGTTGTGTTGCTCAGCCTTACTTTTGTTAAAATTTTGGAGTTTCGGAATGACCAGTTAAAACCCACAGTCTCATGTAACTTCATAAAAGATTGCTTTTTAGTCCCATTCCTATTTTAAAAAAATGTTTGAATGATCTTTTCAAGGAATGGCCACATTATGTGTTTACTGTTTGAAGTTGGTGCAAGTAAACATAATCATAATAGAAATGACATTTAAAGAATTTTCTTTAGAGTGGAACTTTAACTGTCGACTGGAAAGTAGCTCAGATTGTCATTCCGTCATAACAGTTTATTAAACTGGCTTGCATGCTCAGCATATGACAGTTTATGAATATTATAGTGAAAAACAACAACAGTAAAATCAAATGGATTATTTGTTAAAGACATTCCATCAGTATTTATGGAAATGTTTAAGTTCTTTTAAGGAACATAATGTGAGTGTTGGTTGTGATTTCTTAAACTTTACATGGTATATGAAATGATAATGCTTGTAAACACATGTGTCACTGCCAGTTACTTTTTGAAACATCTGCTTAATTAATGTTGGTAATGTAAGCTTGCTGTGCATGTAGAATTTTCTTCATTTAATTAAAAGTTCATATTTTTGGGTGGAGGATTGTTTTCTTCTCATCAGCCCAGCCAAACAGAGAAAGGATGACTATGTATTCTTCTTTTTGATTTTAGATACAATTTGATCAAATGAATACTTTAACGTGTAAAATTTGTGTGTGTGAAATCATTCAGTGAAGGTGTTTTTCTTAACTGATAAGAGATAATTATTGTGCTTTAAAAACAACAACAACAACAAAGCTAAAATATGAGCAAAAACTTAAAAAACAACAACACAACTTTGATCAAAAGATTTTCAGTTCCCAAACAAGTTTAGTCAATAGATTTACTAAAACCGAAACTCCTAATGGCATTATTATGTCTATGGACATAAGAAGTTTCTTGTTTGTTTAAATGAAAACGATGAACTTGACATACTGCTGTGAGAAAACGAAGCTGCACATTTAAATGTTACCAAATATTGAATTTACACAATGTGTTCTGTGAATGATATGAAACACAAAAACAAACAAAAAACCAACAAAAAACCAGAATGAACTAGCAGGTGGATAAATCATTCATTGTATTTACAATACCGGTTCAGACAAGGTGTTTGTGGATATGTGTCCATGGTGACTTACCAGGCTGGCTAGAATTTCTGTGATTGTCAACAGTGACTTGTGCCTCTCACATACTGACCTTACAGGTAAAAGGGGTGATACTTGTTATTAGTTTATATACAAGCTGCTGTGAAATGTTATCAGTGTTATTATGCCAGTTAAAGATTTAAATGAATGTTTGAAATTGGATATAAATGTTAATGAAGATGACCACAGCTGATAAGGCATGTTTTTTGGGTGTGTTTTTTTTTTCCTGTTGGATTTTTCCATTTTGTTTTTGTAATTGTGTTTATTGGCTAGAGCATGAAATTTTTATAATCCTCTTATGATGATTAAATTTTTTCGGCTAGTAACGCCATTGACTTGTTCCATTGTTTTGATTTTCACTTTTTCTGTTCTGTTCTGTTCTGTATCTCTCTCTCTCTCTCTCTCTCTCTCTCTCTCTCTCTCTCTGTGTGTGTTCTTCATCGGTTATATGTTTTTTCACTGAGAGTGAAGACAGACAATAAGAAAAAAGTGTGTGTGTGTGTGTGTGTGTGTTATTTTGTGCTGTTGACTGGTTAGATGATAAGAATGGATGAATATATAACATCCCTACAGGCACACTCTGTGTTGTAGGTACATTTCTTTTTGCTTTTGAACAAAGACAAGCTTATTTGTGTTATCGGTATTTCAGATTAAAGAAAAAAAAAGTTTTTAGTTCCATGTGGGTCAGTTGCCTCTCCACCTGACATAACAGTTTCATATTTTATTCCATGACATGTTTTTCACAAATTGATCAAACATGGTCAAAGTACGGTTTCACATTTGTGTTAAAATGTTTAATTTTTTGGTCATTTCAGATGGAACACATTTAGCAAAGATAATGCCTTTGCAGTTGTTGGTTTTTTTTCGTTTTTTTGGTTTTTTTTTCTTTATCTGTCAGTATCTTTGCAATTCAGAGAAAAAGTGTAACATTGCATCCTGTTATTTTTTTTCTTTCTGTGTTTGGAAAACCCTGTCAGTATGGATGATATTCATCTTTGGAAGTGACCTTTGTTTTTTCAGCAGAAAGATTTTTTTTTTTTTTCTAATTAAGTAAGCACCTGTAAGACCTTTCATTTTCATATTCATAGATTGATGCCTTATTACACACACACACACACACACACACACATGTAATGGATAACAAATTATTTTCTTATCAGACACAAGAAGTTGCCAAGTTGTTGAAAAATATCAATGAATGAAATTAAGCTTTACTTTGAGCGATCGACACTCTTCATTCTCGAGGTGAACTTTTCATTATTTTGTTTCATTTCGTTTACTTATGGTAAAGGACACTCCTTGCCTATGTGAGGCTTGAAAGATGTTAGGAAGATGAAACATGATGTGATTGAAGTATAAAAAAAACAAAAACAGACCCCCCCCCAAAAAAAACAAAAAACAAACAACAACAACAAAACCCAAACAAAACCAACCACCCATCAAACATTAAAAAAGACTCAAAGAAATAAACAAACAAAAAGAAACCAATAACATTTAATCAATCAAAAACCCTATTTTTGCACAATTCTTTCTTGATTGATTGTAAGTTGAACATTGTTGCTTTCACTGGTATTTGATGGGTGATTATTCATGTCTTCTTTTTTTTGCTCTTGTATGCGATGCATACAGTGGGTTGTGTCTCTTCCACACAGTTCTTCCTTTGACAGTTTATTGTTGCGTGTACTCAAGAGGTATGAATTAATGTGTGGTTTCTTGTGTGTGTATGTATGTGTTTGTGTATGTGTGCTTGTCGCTATGTATGCGTGTGGGTGTGTGCTAGTGTGAACTGACTGCTATTATACCAATGGGAAGCAAGGCAACTGAATGCGATCAATCTGGGTTTCGACATCTCCTTTAGCAACATGTTTGAACAGCATGGACTTCAGCACGATGCCTCAAGATCTGAAAAACGTTTTTTTTTTGAGGGGTGGGCGTATGGAATGGGATTTGGTTCATGTCAATATTGGAGATGTCAGAAGACCGATAACTCTCCTCAAATCAAATGACCATTTTTTTCTTTGGTGGCAACCAGGGTTTTCTCCCTTGAAAAACGCTTCGCAGCGAATCGAAAAGCCGTGTTGCTTCATGCGGTCACTCGATTCTCCCCTTTCCGGAATTAAGGAGAGAAGCTGCTGATCTCATTTTGGGGGGTTCGATTTCTCTGTGAGGTAAAGAGAGTAACACTAAAATTAACGTTCAGATCGTTATTGGAGGTGTGCCTGTGCATGTCTGTGTGTGCCGGTGTGTGTGTCTGTGTCTGTGTGTGTGTGTGTGTGTGTGTGTGTACGTGCACTGTGTGTGTGTGTGTGTGTGTGTGTGTGTGTGTGTGTACGTGCACTTTGTGTGTGTGTGTGTGTGTGTGTGTGTGTACTCATAAAAAACTCAGTTTCAGTGCGTAATAATTATAGATGAACCTTTAATTGAGAGATAGAGACAGAGAGAAAGAAAATCCGAAGCAGGTCTAATTTCAACACCAAAAAGTTCTGTTGAAACATCACGTCGACACAGAGTTTGGGGGAAATTAAAAAACATTTTATGCACCCTTTTCCCTCTTTTTTTTTTCCTCTCTCCGAAATAATTTATTAAGTCCACGGAGAAATCAGTGCCGTTTGTGAACGGTGCGTTAATTTGGCCAGATTGCATGCTCGCTCAGAAATGTTATGTGGGCTTTGATTAAAAAGATTTTTTTTTCATATGAAAGGTTGCACAGACATCCCAAAGAGAGAGAGGGGGAGAGAGAGGAGAGAGAGAGAGAGAGAGAGAGAGAGAGAGGGCAAAACAATATTATTTCCGAAAATTGATATGCACTGGTGTAGTTTTCTTCATCCAGTCGATCCCCGCCCTAACCAGGGTCTACACTACACAACACTATATCTACTGATAGACATGATGGTAACAGAATACTACTACTACATCTACTACTACTACTACTACTACTACTACTACTACTACTACTACTACTATATCTATTACTACTACTGATAATGATAAAAGTGAAAGAAAAGAAGGAACGATAGAGATGAGCTGGTGAGAGAAAAGACCCGGGTGGAAGCGGAGAGAGAGAGAGGTGGATGGTATGTGTGTGTGTTGGGGGGGTGGGGGGGGAGGCACGGGGTGTGTGTGTGTGAGAGCGGGGGGCGGGGGGGGAGGGGGCGTGGGAGTGGGGGGGTCAAGAGCCAATTACACGAGCACAGCATCTTTTTTTGTTATTTATTTATTTATTTAAAAAAAAAAAAAACAACAACAGCAAATAATTGAATGTAGTTTGTGGTCTTGAGAGATCATTAGAGATCCACAATCATTATTAACACAAAGATCTTTCTTTCTTTTTTAAAATCTGGTTCTCAAAAACCGATATGTGACAACGAAAAACAACAACAGCAGCAGCAACAAGAAGCGAATAAAGAGACAGAGAAAAGGGGAATATGTCATTATATATGATAGTCAGTCGTGTCCGACTATGACCATCAGAACAGCAGAGGAGGCAACTGCTGTTCCGACTATTTGGGCTAGAATTTGATCATAGTGGAGAATGTCTTGCCCAAGTACATCCCCACTCTCTCGGCCAAGAGGGTTTTAGGATAGTCGGCGTTGGGATGGTTCCCAAAGGCCAACTAGCCCACAAGGCTGCAGCACAGGCTAAGAGCCAGTGCAATTTTGCCTCCTAGTTTGAGAGTCATAGTCCTTCACAAAAGACTAAGCTGTAAATGGTTTCCCATTGACTGGAGAAACTATTGATAATACAGCTCTCACTTTGCTGTTGGCCCAAATGTAAACTTATGTCAATCTGTGATATAAGCCGAGTGTTGGGCCTAAAAATGTCATTAGCCGATGAAAAACATACTTCTCGTCGAGTTTGTGATGTGGTAATTTGGAGCGTGAAAAGCCCATATCTGTGTAATTTCTATATAGGCTCATTCATTTCATGCATCATCCACTTCCGGACATTTATATCCACCGCTCTCTCTTATCTCTCCTAACTCTATTCATTTATATC
>NC_134896.1:13458144-13463144 GCF_041734735.1 Babylonia areolata | reverse complement strand
AGAAGAAGAAGAAGTTTATTTGTTTAGTTGTTTGTTTGTTTCCTTTTTCTGCTGTCCGAAATACATAGTCTGGATCACTGTCAGTTGATTTCAAGATTGATTGATTGATTGATAATTTATGGATACTTATATAGCCCCTGTCCTCGGTCGGAGACCAAGCTCTAAGCGCTTTGCAAACACAGGTCATTTGCACAACAGGTTGGGAAGAGCCGACTGACGGCTGCCATTGGGCGCTCATCATTCGTTTCCTGTGTGTCATTCAATCAGATTTCAGGCATACACACATACACACTCTGATAGACATGTAATATTTTACGTCTATGACCGTTTTCTTTATTTACCCCGCCATGTAAGCAGCCATTCTCCGTTTTCGGGGGTGTGCATGCTGGGTACTTGTTTCCATAACTCACCGAACGCTGACGTGGATTACAGGATCTTTGACGTACGTTTTTGATCTTATGCGTGCGTATACACACGAAGGGGGTTCAGGCACTAGCAGGTCTGCACATATGTTGACCTGGAAGATCGGAAAAATCTCCACCCTTTACCCACCAGGCGCCAACACCGAAGTTCGAACCCAGGACCCTCAGATTGAAAGTCCAAAGCTTTAACCATTCGGTTATTGCGCCCGTGCAACGCAGTTAGTGGCGCGCTTTAGCTGACAGCTAATAATAATAATAATAATGGTATTTATATAGCGCTGAAACTTGTGCAGAGACAAATCAAAGCGCTTTCGCACCAGTCATTCACACGCATGCATAACTCTAAAACTGTAGAAACTAAAGACAAGGAAGGGCAGGCAAGGGAGGCTATTTTGGGAAGAGGTGGGTTTTAAGGCCAGACTTGAAAGAGCTGAGTGTGGAGACTTGACGAAGCGAAAAAAGAAGTTCATTCCAATCGCAAGGTCCAGAAACAGAGAAAGAACGGCGGCCAACAGTCGAGTGTTTGAATCTGGGTATGCGTAAACAGAGTGGATCCGAAGCCGATCGTAGTGAGCGAGATGGAGTGTAGAGGTGAAGGCAGCCGCACAGATAGGAAGGGGCAGTTTTGTGAATGCATCTATAACATAGAGTGCTGATCTTGTACTTTATTCGGTGTGAGACAGGGAGCCAGTGGAGATGTTGCAAAAGAGGAGTGATGTGCTCAGATCTTTTCTTTCTGAGGACGAGTCGGGCAGCAGAGTTTTGTATGCGCTGAAGGGACTGAATGGATGAAGCTAACTACTTGTGAGTTATCGGTTTTGCTGGCATTTAGGCTGTTGCGATCTGACTGCCTGTCGTGCAACCGGCCCTTGGACGTTTACTACTAAACGCGTCCGCAAAGGAAGCGAGAGAATCTGAGCGCGCTGGTTCGAATCACGCCAATATTTTCTCCCCCTCCACTAGACCTTGAGTGGTGGTCTGGACGCTAGTCATTCGGATGAGACGATAAACCGAGGAGGTATCGTGTGCAGCAGGCACTTAGCGCACGTAAAAGAACCCACGGCAACGAAAGGGTTGTCCCTGGCAAAATTCAGGAGAAAAATCCACTTCGACAGGAAAAACAAATAAAACTGCACGCAGGAAAAAAAAAAAAAAAAAAAAAAGGGTGGCGCTCTCAATGTAGCGTCGCGCTCTCCATGGGGAGAACAGCCGGAATTTCACACAGAAAAAAATCTGTTGTGACAAAAAAAGAAAAGAGAAATACAAATACTAATAATTATCAGCAACAGCCAACAAGACTCATTCCACCATGGTCCCTCTACCACACCAACAGTTCTCGAGGTACCAGTAGTCTCAATGTTCTGTAACGGATTTTTATTTTTATTATTATTTTTTGTTTGTTTTGTTTTGTACGCTTATAGTTGACTTCATCAAGTTTTTGCGCCTTGTACATGTTATTATCATTAGTAGTAGTTCTTTTTTTATGTTTTTTCCTTTTTTTCTTCTTTTTTTCTCAAGGCCTGACTAAGCGCGTTGGGTTACGCTGCTGGTCAGGCATCTGCTTGGCAGATGTGGTGTAGCGTATATGGATTTGTCCGAACGCAGTGACGCCTCCTTGAGCTACTGAAACTGAAACTGAAACTCTGTAACAGAGGAGGCCCTGCACTGATGCTGCCCGAGTTGCTTCAGTAACATCCACAATCCATGGACTAGGTCTTTTAGGTCTGATCGTAGTTGTCGTTCTTCTTCAGTTTATAATTTATACTTACATACCGCTTATCTTTAATCAGATACCAAGCTCTTAGCGCTTTATTAGAACGGAGTCGTTTTGCCGGCACAGATGGTTTGCCTGTCAGTTTGGGTAGTCTGTGGCTTTTGGCCGGCGCTCATCATGCAGTCGTTTCTCGGCCGTGCCATTCGTTCAGGCTTCAGTCACACACACACACACACACACACATATGTCGTCCCCCACTCCACACCCACACACACACCGCAAATCCACACTCCCAATCACACACACGTCGTCCGCGTAAGATGTACTCAAAAGCCTAAAGGAAATGGTGGTAACTTAATTTTGCTTTTACAATTTTGTTTAATAAAGAAATACAAGTCAATAAACGGCATACTTGAATCAAACAGAAGGTTCCGTGAATTAAAAAAAGAAGAAAAAGTTGCTGCGACGGAAGTGACGTGTCTGGTACGTAATACCAACAATTGTCCCCCTTACACTGCCCTTCCGTCCTCCCTCCTCCCGTCCCCAGTGAGATAGGTAGATAGATAGATAGGTAGATAGATAGATAGATAGGTAGATAGGTAGGTAGATAGATAGATAGATAGATAGATAGATAGATAGGTAGGTAGGTAGATAGATAGATAGATAGATAGGTAGATAGATAGATAGATAGGTAGATAGATAGGTAGATAGGTAGACAGATAGAGAGATAGATAGATAGATAGATAGTTAGGTAGGTAGATAGATAGATAGGTAGATAGATAGGTAGATAGATAGATAGATAGGTAGATAGGTAGGCAGATAGGTAGATAGATAGGTAGATAGATAGATAGGTAGATAGATAGGTAGATAGATAGATAGATAGGTAGATAGATAGATAGATAGTTAGATAGATAGATAGGTAGGTAGATAAATAGAGAGAAAGAAAGAAATATAGACAGTTTGATAGATAGATAGATAGATAGATAGATAGATGGGCAAAGACAAACAGACGGACAGACATAAAGGGACAGAGACAGAGAGACAGAGACAGAATAGCCTAAGAGACACACAGAAAAAAAAGAAGAGACACACAGAGAAAGATTGGAAGCGAAGGGACATAATCATTTCCTTCATCATCAGTTAGTTCCCTTCTTTCATCAGCAGAGATACCCCGGCTAACGGGGCAGTGTATGGGCAGACCGGAGAGTGGACAGACTGCTGACGGCAGGCATATATCGATTTCCCGTGCTCCCATTTAATCGCTTGTTGCTCTGTCGTCGTGCCCGTTTCATCATGGTCATGATTATGTGCTGCACAAAAATAGAAACTTGCGTAGAATAATAATGATAATAGTATGAAAAAAGAAAGAAAAAAAAAGGAAAAGAAAAGAAATAAAAGGTTAAATGATTCATACTTTTTATGGCCACTGGGGCGGGTGAATTTCTTCTTCTTCTTCTTCTTCTTCTTCTTCTTCGTTCGTGGGCTGCAACTCCCACGTCAGTTCACTGACTCGCATGTACACGAGTGGGCTTTTACGTGTATGACCGTTTTTAACCCCGCCATCTAGGCAGCCTTACTCCGTTTTCGGGGGTGTGCATGCTGGGTTTGTTCTTGTTTCCATAACCCACCGAACGCTGACATGGATCACAGGATCTTTAACGTGCGTATTTGATCTTCTGCCTGCGTACTGTATACACACGAAGGGGGTTCAGGTTCAGGTACAAGCAGGTCTGCACATATGTTGACCTGCGAGATCGGAAAAACCTCAGATTGAAAGTCCAACGCTTCAACCACTCGGCTATTGCGCCCGTCGGGTGAATTCATATTCACTGTGTGTTGGGCTGGGAACGGCCCAAGAGCCCAGTCCCTCTCCTTCCGCCTAATTAACCTTCTTTCGCCGCAGTCAGGTACCCATTCACACCTTTCACACCTGAGTGGCTGGGAGTGACTGAGAGAAATCGAAAATCGGAGTAGACGGGCGCAATAGCCGAGTGGTTAAAGCGTTGGACTGTCAATCTGAGGGTCCCGGGTTCGAATCACGGTGACGGCGCCTGGTGGGTTAAGGGTGGAGATTTTTACGATCTCCCAGGTCAACATATGTGCAGACCTGCTAGTGCCTGAACCCCCTTCGTGTGTATATGCAAGCAGAAGATCAAATACGCACGTTAAAGATCCTGTAATCCATGTCAGCGTTCGGTGGGTTATGGAAACAAGAACATACCCAGCATGCACACCCCCGAAAACGGAGTATGGTTGCCTACATGGCTGGGTAAAAACGGTCATACACGTAAAAGCCCACTCGTGTGCATACGAGTGAACGCAGAAGAAGAAGAAGAAGAAGAAGAAAATCGGAGTAACGTGCCTTTCTCAAGGACAGAACACTATGCCGTTTCTGCCGGGGCCTCGAACTGACTCTGATCACTGCTGACCGCTGGATCAGACGGCCAATGCCTGACCTGTTCTGCCTGTGCTCAGAAGTAGAGAAGTGTGTAGATCATTGTGATCATGATTATTTTATACTGCTTGGAATATTTATGTGGGTTTGAGTTTTTTTTCTAATTTAGCGCAACCCAGGTTGGCACACGTGATACAATCACGCGCGTGCTGACGCACTCCCACCCTCCCACCACCTCGTCACACACATGAATGAACATCATTATTCTCTCTCTCTCTCTCTCTCTCTCTCTCTCTCTCTCTCATGTGTGTGTGTGTGTGTGTGTGTGTGTGTGTGTGTGTGTGTGTGTGTGTGTGTGTGGTGTGTGCAGGAAACGAAACGAAATATCCTGAGATGTTGCGCTTCACAGAAGATCAAAGAGATGCAGCGAAGATTTATCACAACATTTGGCAGCAGGGAAATAAATGGA
>NC_134896.1:13453144-13455644 GCF_041734735.1 Babylonia areolata | reverse complement strand
TGTGTGTGTGTGTGTGTGTGTGTGTGTGTGTGTGTGTGTGTGTGTGTGTGTGTGTAAAGTAGAGGAGACACGCGCGTGCGCGAGTCATCCCAGTAACAGAGCATGTAGTTAATCGTCGCCGGCGCCATGAATTTTGTAAATTGCCCAATACGTTGTTTAAGGTTGTAACGGAAAGCTGACTGATGTGTGTGTGTGTGTGTGTGTGTGTGTGTGTGTGTGTGTGTGTGTGTGTGTGTGTGTGTGTGTGTGTGTCTGTGTGTGTGTGTGTGTGTGTGTGAGCGAGTCATCCTTGCAACAGAACCGTGCAGTTTCATCGTTGTGGCATAAATTGTTTAAATTGTCCGGTAAGAAGTTAAAAGGGCAACCCTCTCTCTCTCTTTCTCTGTGTGTGTGTGTGTGTGTGTGTGTGTGTGTGTGTGTGAGAGAGAGAGAGAGAGAGAGAGAGAGAGAGAGAGAGAGCACGCGCACATGCGAGCCATCCAAGTAACAGAACCATGGCATATTATCGTCGAGCCAGATTCGGTAAAGTGTTGGGCTTCTGATCCAGTGCGCAACAGTGATTCGTGTTTCGGTGTGGTGTTGCGTCCTTGGGAAAGGTAAAGGTTTACCTCACTCCACCTAATTGTGAATGGGTACCTATTTTCGGATGGGGAAGGTCAAAAACAGCGGAAAGGATTACTGCAACTCTCTTTTGGCTGGCCTTCTCAAATATCTGTTAGACAGACTCCAACGAATTCAGAATAATGCTGCCAGACTCATTTGCAGAGCTTCTAAATTTGACCATGTTTCTCCTCTCCTTCAGTCTCTCCACTGGTTGCCTGTTTCTGATCTATCCACTCTGACTTTTTCTGCAGTCAACGGATCTGGTCTCAAGTATCTTTCTGAACTCGTCCATATCTATACCCCATCTCGCCAGCTCCGTTCTTCCTCTGATACTCGACTGGCTTCTTCTTCTTCTTCTGCGTTAGTAGGCTGCAACTCCCACGTTCACTCGCATGTACACGAGTGGGCTTATACGTGCATGACCGTTTTTACCCCGTCATGTAGGCAGCCATACTCCGCTTTCCGGGGTGTGCATGCTGGGGTATGTTCTTGTTTCCATAACCCACCGAACGCTGACATGGATTACAGGATCTTTAACGTGTGTATTTGATCTTCTGCATGCATTTACACACGAAGGGGGTTCAGGCACTAGCAGGTCTGCACATATGTTGAACTGGGAGATCGTAAAAATCCCCACCCTTTACCCACCAGGCGCCGTCACCGTGATTCGAACCCGGGACCCTCAGATTGAAAGTCCAACGCTTTAACCACTCGGCTATTGCGCCCGTCGCTGAGGTTGGCTTGAGTGGGCGAGGAGGAAGGGGTGGCAGTGGTGTCGAGAACTGGTTAACGAAGGAAAGACCCCCCTTCCCCTCGCCACACACACACACACACACACACACACACCTTGCTCCCCCCCCCTCCTCCAGGAAACCCTACCCCCCTTCAGTGCTGGCTAACAAGTCCCGGCTGGTTGAAGGGGGTGTCAGCGTGTGGAAGTCATTGCCGGCCTGAGGGCGCTGAAATGAAGAGTGGTGGTGGAAATGGAGGGTGCAGGAAATGGGAGAGGGTCAGGTTCGTTATGGACTTTTTTTTTAGTTCCAGAATGATGGGGGTGGGGATGGGGTGGTGTGGGGGGGAGGGGGAGATGAGTGGGGTCTGGGAGTTTTCTGAGAACGCTTTCTCTGTCTCGGTGTCTCCAACTCTCTCCTCTCTCTCTCTCTCTCCCCACCTTTATTGCTCTGATTTACACCCCCATGTACTGCTTATGACGTCAGTATTTGACATTAGAGTGTTCAATGTTCATTGTTCAGTGCTCTCTCTCTCTCTCTCTCTCTCTCTCTCTCTCTCTCTCTCTCTCTCTCTCTCTCTCAGAACTGAGGGATCATGGTGAAGAGGTTTTGAAATGGACACTGAAGTTGGAAGGAGACTGAGAAAAGGAATATCTGTCTGTCTGCCTCTACTACCTTTCCCCTCGAAGCTTTGTGAAACACGCACACACACACACACACACACACACACACACACACACACACACACACACACACACACACACACACACACACACACACAAAAGCAAGCACACACAAGCACACACACGGACACACACATATACAAACATACACATGCACACACACATACGCTGTCTTGCTTGCTTGAGTGGTAGTGGCAATTCTCCCCCCCCCCCACCCCCCCCATCCCACCACACACACACACACACACACACACTACACACACACACACACAAACTACACACACATACACACACACACACACTACACACACACACACACACACACACACACACACACACACACTACACACACACACATACACACACACACACACTCTACACACACACACACACACACACACACTACACACACACACACATACACACACACACACACACACACACACACACTACACACACACACACACACACACACACACACAC
>NC_134896.1:13435644-13440644 GCF_041734735.1 Babylonia areolata | reverse complement strand
AGAGAGAGAGAGAGACAGAGAGAGACAGACAGACAGAGAGAGAGAGAGACAAAGAGAGACAGAGACAGAGAGAGACAGTGACAGAGATAGACAGACAGAGACAGAGAGACAAAGAGAGAGAGAGAGGGGAAGAGAGACAGAGAGAGACAAAGAGATACGGATACGGATGATTTATTCATCAGGCCATAGCCCCTATGAAGGGGTACACAAAAAACATTTGTTACGTCACAATTGTTTGAATAAACACGAGAAAACCAAAATCACATGAAATCACATGAAACACAGATACATTTGCAAAACATATTATGATGTTGCAATTTCTCTAAATTTAAACGCTTTTTGCAGGAAAATGGAGAGACAAAGAGAGGAAGAGAGAGTGAGACAGTGACAGAGAGAGACAGACAGAGACAGGGAGACAAAGAGAGAGAGAGAGAGAGAGAGAGAGAGAGACAGAGACAGACAGACAGAGACAGGGAGACAAAGAGAGAGAGAGAGAGACAGTGACAGAGACAGACAGACAGAGACAGGGAGACAAAGAGAGAGAGAGAGAGAGAGAGAGAGAGACAGAGACAGACAGACAGAGACAGGGAGACAAAGAGAGAGAGAGAGAGACAGTGACAGAGACAGACAGACAGAGACAGGGAGACAAAGAGAGAGAGAGAGAGACAGTGACAGAGACAGACAGACAGAGACAGGGAGACAAAGAGAGAGAGAGAGACAGTGACAGAGACAGACAGACAGAGACAGGGAGATAAAGAGAGAGACAGTGACAGAGACAGACAGACAGAGACAGGGAGACAAAGAGAGAGACAGAGACAGTGACAGAGACAGACAAAGAGAGAAACAGACTGACAGACAGACAGAGAGACAGAGACAGGGAGACTCACACACACACACACACACACACACACACACACACACACACACACACACACACACACAGGGGAAGACAGACAGAGAGAGACAAAGGGAGAGAGACTGACAGACAGACAGACAGACAGACAAAGAGAGAAACAGACTGACAGAGAGACAGAGACAGGGAGACTGACACACACACACACACACACACACACACACACACACACACACACACACAGCGAGAGAGAGAGAGAGAGAGAGGGGGGGGGGTAAACAATCATTTCACTGATTGTTATCTGCGTGAAAGGTGAAAACAAGGCAAAAAGTGTTCAGTTTTTATGCATTCAGTATTTCCTTCCAATTCAATTTTTATTTTTATTTTTTCTAAACGTCTTTTCATACTTTGTGTTTCTTTTTGTCCCGCGTGTTATTTGTTTTTGCCCCCTAGGTGGACCGAAATAGACGAGCGGCGTGTTGGAAAAGAAGATTCCAGAGACACGCATTGTGAAGGTATTTTGTATTTGTATTTGTATTTCTCGTCCAAATGCAAAGCCTAGTGAATTGATCCTTCTAACAGAAATTCAGCCAAGGCTGGCGAAATTTGTTCATGAACGTTTCTCTTCTCTTAATATGCTCATGTTTATGTTTCATTGTGTCTTATAAACTTTAAGGTTTTATGACAATAAAAAGTATTCAGTTCTATTCTATTCTATTCTATTCACTCATACACACACGAGGGGGGGTGGGGGGGGGCGGCGAGGGGGGGGGGGGGGCGAAAACTGTAATTTAGAAATTTAATAATAATAACTGTTATTCACATTTACGCCAAGCACAACAGTAACAGAGGGTGGCCGCAGTGTAATTAGATATTCTCCGGCATCTGACCTTTTCCATGCCCCAGCATCGCTGTCTCTTCCAGTGTCCGTTGGTTCTCTTTGTGGAAGCTGCGATACGTAGACTAGAAATGAGTGTGTGGAGGAGGGGGGTAGAGGAGGTGCAAGGTAATGTGTGTGTGTGTGTGTGTGTGTGTGTGTGTTGGAGCTCATGTACGTTTATATGTATTTGACTGTGCTTTCATATCTGTGAAACTGCATGTTTGGTGCATTTCTGTTGTGCATGTGTGGGTGTGTGTGTGAATGTGTCTTCATGTTTTACATTTATTCGCTTATTTATCACCATTGCTGTCTTATTTATTTATTTTTATTTTTTATTATTTTTTTTATTAGTATTACTATTATTATTACTACTACCTTTTTCTATATTATAATTATTATTCATTTATTTATTTATTTATGTAAGCTTATCTATTATTTATTCCCCCGTTTTTTTTTTGTTTTTTTTTTGTTTTTTTTTGGTTTTTGTTTTTTTGTTTTTTTTTTGTTTTTTTGGTTTTTTTTTTTTCTCAAGGCCTGACTAAGCGCGTTGGGTTACGCTGCTGGTCAGGCATCTGCTTGGCAGATGTGGTGTAGCGTATATGGTTTGTCCGAACGCAGTGACGCCTCCTTGAGCAACTGAAACTGAAACTGAAACTCTCAGGACCACCGGCTTTGCAGAGTTCCAAGAAAGCATAACGCGAGCGTTTTCGCCTGCTAGTTCTTCATCAGTGCTACAGTCAGCGTGATTCGAGTTGGAAGAAATCCCGAAAGCGTCCCATTTCTTTTTATTTATTTATTTCTTTTCTTCTTCTTTTTTTTTTTTTTTTAATCGCACCAGA
Source organism: Babylonia areolata (assembly GCF_041734735.1). Taxonomy (NCBI): domain Eukaryota; kingdom Metazoa; phylum Mollusca; class Gastropoda; order Neogastropoda; family Buccinidae; genus Babylonia; species Babylonia areolata. Next base: position 13,438,072 of record NC_134896.1, on the reverse strand, counting down.
CTGTTATTTACAAGATACTCGGCGTTGTAAAGCGGATAGATGCGTTGGAAACGAGATTCATTGGAATTTCGTTCTTACCTTCTGGCAGGCCGCGCATCATGCAAGCACACACGCACGCACACATGCAAGCACACACGCACACATATACACTTTGTCTAGAAATGAGTGTGTGGAGTAGGGGTGGTGCAGGGTAATGTGTGTGTGTGTGTGTGTGTGTGTGCGTGCGTGCGTGCGTGCGTGTGTGTGTGTGTGTGTGTGTGTGTGTGTGTTGGGGCTCATGTACGCTTATGTGTATTTGATTGTGCTGTCATATCTGTGAAACTGCATGTTTGTTGCATATCTGTTATGCATGTGTGTGTGTGTGTGTGTGTGTGTGTGTGTGTGTGTGTGTGTGTGTGTGTGTGTGTGTGTGTGTGTGTGTGCATGTTTTACATTTATCTGCTTACTTATCATCAATTTTTTTTTTTTTTTTTTTTGTGCGCTTAGAGTTGACTTCATCTGGATTTTGCACCTTAAAAACATTATTATTATTAGTAGTAGTATTTTTTTTATGTATTTATCTATTATTTTGTTTATTTATTTATTTTTCTTTTTGTTATTTTATTCTATTTTATTTTTATATTTATTATTTTATTTATTCTTTTTTTGTCATTTTATTTATTCATTTTATCATTACTATCTTTTAATTTTTTTTGCTATTTTATTTTATTTTATTATTTTTTTTATTGTTATTTATTCTTTTTTTGTTTGTGTTTTGTTATTTTATTAGATTTGATTTGATTTTTTGATTTTTTATTTATTTTTTTTTCTCAAGGCCTGACTAAGCGTGTTGAGTTACGCTGCTGGTCAGGCATCTGCTTGGCAGATGTGGTGTAGTGTATATGGATTTGACCGAACGTAGTGACGCCTCCTTGAGCTATTGATATTGATACTGATACTGTTGTTTATGGCTGTACACGCTCCAATGACATTTCATTGGTTTGTCGCGAGGCCGGTACAGGTGTTGCAGATCATAATTTCAACGGGCGTAACAGCCTAACGGTTAATGGAGCGTTGGACATTTACTCTGAGGGCCGTGGGTTCGGTTTGGTCCTGGTTTAGGCGTCTGGTGGATCAAAGGGCAGAGTTGTTTGTTTTTTGGTTGGTTCGTTTTTTTTCCCCTGATTTCCCAGGACCAGGCTACACGGCTACATTGCACTCGGCTCAAAGATCAGACTGATGCCTACCCTGTTGACATCAATACTCTTGTATGCATGTGAATCGTGGACCTTAACAGCTGAAATAGAAAAGAGAATACAGTCCACTGAGATGAGATGCTTTCGAAGCCTCCTGGGCATCTCCTACAAAGATCATATCACGAACGAAGAAGTTCGAAATAGAATCAGGCAAGTCATTGGGCCCTACGAAGACCTGTTGACCTTGGTCAAGAGACGCAAGCTCAAATGGTATGGCCATGTCATGAGATCATCAGGGCTTGCCAAGACATTCCTGCAGGGCACAGTGCAAGGAGGGAGAAGGAGAGGCAGACATAGGAAGAAATGGGAGGACAGCATCCCAGAATGGACGGGCTTGAGGTTGAGCGATACAATCAGGAGGTTAGAAAACCGAGAGGATTGGAGGATGCTGGTTGCCTGATCACCTGTGGTGCCCCAACGGTCCACAAGACTACGGGATAGGTGAAGGTGAAGGTGAAGGCTACACGACATGCAGTCAGATAACACAGCCTAACTTCCAGCTAAACCGTTAACTGACAGGTAGTTAGCTGTCAGCTAAAGCGTGCCACTAGGTCAGGCTGCGTACGTACATCTACCACCTCACCCCTTTCTCTAGTGCGTGCACACATGCAAGACTGTTTGGTGCAGGCTGGAGAAAGACTGTTACGCCGAACATCTTGGATGCATGCTTCGTGGAAGAATTGTCTTAAGGTGGCTCTCCTCCTGGGCCTGGCGTCAGGGCGGCAGACAGCGCTTCTGTTATGGGCCGTTCCAGTATCTTTGTCTTATCATCAAGGGGTGTCAGGTCGCATGCTGATCTGATCCATCAGTACCTGAAATAGATACCCAGTACCCAGCTCAAAAAGTCTGTAACAGCAAGAAGCTGCACGTTCGTACAAACGAAACCAAATTAAACAGCAAAGGAATTGCCACACAGCCTTGTTTCACGCCGTTGGAAATGCGACAGCTCTCTGATGGTTCGCTCTCTGATAGAACCTCTCCTGTCATATCGTCAAGAAACTGCCTGATAAGTTGAACTTCAGAGGAGCAACCTGCACACAACAACAACATCAAGAAACAAACAAACACAAACAAACACTCTTAAACAACACACGGATATCAGACGGAAACGTCAAACAAACAAATAAATTTTAACTCTCTCCATACGAACGCCGAAGGAGACGACGTTAACAGCGTTTCACCCCAATTACCAT
>NC_134896.1:13423144-13428144 GCF_041734735.1 Babylonia areolata | reverse complement strand
AAAGAGAGAGAAAGGGGGAACAGACAGAGAGAGACAGAGACAGACGGACAGTCAGAGACAAAGACAGACAGACAAAGAGGGACATAGAGAGAGACAGACAGAGACACAAAGGGACAGAGAGCGTCAGAAAGAGAGGGAGAAAGACACAGATGGGGAGAGAGAAAGAGGGAGAGATAGAGAGAGAAGAAGAAGAAGAAGAAGAAGAAGAAGACACAGCAGAGATGGAGACAGACCTCTGCTCTTCCCATGGCTAGCTATGTACAGCAAAATGGTCTGGAGCAGACGCATCAGATAATGTCGCTGCCTACGCCGGAGGCTGTCAAAGCAAATCACATTGCTTTCACTGGGGCTCCCCGATCATCCACTGTGGACCCATTTGCCAGGTATGATGGCCAGTCGTGTCCGATTGTAACCGCCAGCATAGGAGACAGCTACTGTCCCGTCCGGCTATCTGGGCTTAAAAAAAAAAAAAGAAAAAAAAAAGATGATAGAAGTTGATTATAGTGGAGAGTGTCTTGCCAAAGTTACATCTCCACTCTATCATGCCACGACTTTAGGAAAAGTCAGCGTTGGGATAGTCCTCCCCCAACGGCCCAACTGGCCATCAAGGCTGCAGCACAATCTTGCCTCCAAGTGTGAGAGTCATAATCCTTTGCAAAAAAAGAAAAAAAAAAGAAAAAAAAGAAGCAAAACAACAACAACAACGACCTAAGCTGTGAATGAATTCCCCACTGCAGTGAAGAAACCATTGATCGTACATCTTTCACCACTGGTTCGAACCATTCATGTATTTCTGATCCGAGAACGTAAAATCAGACTTCTTTTCAAACAGTCTCGACATCATTAAGGCACTCCATGTCCTATAATCTGTATTCTGAGGATCCACATCTTTTTCGCGCGCGCGCGCGTGCGTGCGTGTGTATGTGTGTGTGTGTGTGTGTGTGTGTGTGTGTGTGTGTGTGAATGTTTACCCATGATCTTTATGTCTGACAGGACTGCATTGTAAATCGCCTTGAGAAGTTTGAAAGCGCGAACGGCTACAAGACTGATGTAGTTAATGTCATCATCATGCTATGTTTTGGGTTCTGGCTGGGCTGCATGAGCAGTCAAAGGAGTGCTGAGTTTGCTTTGCTTTAATGAAGGATGTTCCTCGCTAACTCCACGCCAATTCTGTAGATTTAGGGAGCATTCTCAATACCGCTAAGCGAACTTAGCGCTGCTCAGATAGCTCCTGACAAGCCAGCCCATTGCTGGAAGGCATGATGCTTGTCTTTCGTGAATAATGTATGGTCACTGGCCGCCCGTCCACGATTCAGTGACATTAACACAGATCGAGATTCTATGTCATTAATAAATTGGTGTTGGCCATAGTATCCCTTCGGCTCTCTGTCTGTCTGTCTGTCTCTCTCTGTGGGTTTCTGTCTCTGTCTGTGTTTCTCTTTCTCTGTTATCTATCTATCTATCTATCTATGAATATATATATATATATATATATATATATATATATATATATATATATATATATATATATATATATATATATATATATACATACATACATGGAAACAGAGAGAGACAGCAGTACGACATATCAACCAACCCATAGAGTCTGCTGGATCGTGGAATGCATTGCCGACACGTGCCAACGGCACACTTTTCAGCATCCCTGCAACGTCCGCACAGCACAGCACAACATAGCACAGCACAGCATTGGACAGCACAGCACAGCATTACACAGCACAACACAGCACAGCACAGCACAACATAGCACAGCACAGTATTGGACAGCACAGCACAGCATTGCACAGCACAGCACAGCACAACACAGCACAACACAGCCCAGCACAGCCCAGCCCAGCCCAGCATTGCACAGCACAGCACAGCACAGCATTGAACAGCACAGCACAGCATAGCACAGCACTGCACAGCATTGCACAGCACAGGACAGCACAGCATTGCACAGCACAGGACAGCACAGCATTGCACAGCACAGCACAGCACAACACGACACAGCACAACACAGCACAGCATTGCACAGCACAACACAGCATAGCACAGCACAGCATTGCACAGCACAACACAGCATAGCACAGCACAGCACAGCACAGCACAGCATTGCACAGCACAGCACAGCATTGCACAGCACAGCACAGCATAGCACAGCACAGCACAGCATAGCACAGCACAGCATTGCACAGCCCAGCACAACATAGCACAACACAACATAGCACAGCTCAGCACAGCACAACACAACACAGCATTGCACAGCACAGCACAGCACAGCACAGCACAGCACAGACAGCACAACACAGCACAACACAACACAGCACAGCACAGCACAGCACAGCACAGCACAGCACAGCACAGCACAGCTAATGGCTTTCCGTCACATTTGCAGATGTGTGCTCTGTCATTACCTGGATTCATAACACATCCAACCTCTTGTCGTCATGTCCCCTTTTCTGTCTGTCTGTCTGCCTCTCTGTTCCACCCCACCCCCTCTCTCCCCCTCTGTCTGTTCCACCCCACCCCTCTCTCCCCCTCTGTCTGTTCCACCCCACCCCCCTCTCTCCCTCTGTATGTCTGTCAGCCTGTCTGTTCCACCCCACCCCACCCCCTCTCTCCCTCTGTCTGTCTGTCAGCCTGTCTGTTCCACCCCACCCACCTCTCTCTCCCTCTGTCTGTCTGCCTGTCTATTCCACCCACCCCCTCTCTCCCTCTGTCTGTCTGTCTGTCTCTCTGTTCTACCCCACACCTCTCTCCCTCTGTCTGTCTGTCTGCCTGTCTGTTCCACCCCACTCCCCTCTCTCCGTCTGTCTGTCTGTCTGTCTCTCTGTTCCACCACACACCCCTCTCTCCCTCTGTCTGTCTGTCTGTCTCTCTGTTCCACCCCACCCCCCTCTCTCCCTCTGTCTGTCTGTCTGCCTGTCTGTTCCACCCCACCCCCTCTCTCCCTCTGTCTGTCTGTTCCACCCCACTCCCCTCTCTCCCTCTGTCTGTCTGTCTGCCTGTCTGTTCCACCCCACTCCCCTCTCTCCCTCTGTCTGTCTGTCTGTCTGTTCCACCCCACTCCCCTCTCTCCCTCTGTCTGTCTGTCTGTCTATTCCACCCCACCCCCTCTCTCCCTCTGTCTGTCTGTCTCTCTGTTCTACCCCACCCCCTCTCTCCCTCTGTCTGTCTGTCTGTTCCACCCCCCCCCCCCCTCTCTCCCTCTGTCTGTCTCTCTGTTCCACCACACACCCCTCCCTCCCTCTGTCTGTCTGTCTGTCTGTCTGTCTGTCTGTCTGTCTGTTCCACCCCACCCCGCTCTCTCCCTCTGTCTGTCTGTCTGCCTGTCTGTCTCTCTGTTCCACCCCACCCCCTCTCTCCCTCTGTCTGTCTCTCTGTTCCACCCCACCCCCTCTCTCCCTCTGTCTGTCTGTCTGTCTCTCTGTTCCACCCCACCCCCCCTCTCCCTCTGTCTGTCTCTCTGTTCTACCCCACCCCCTCTCTCCCTCTGTCTGTCTCTCTGTTCTACCCCACCCCCTCTCTCCCTCTGTCTGTCTGTCAGCCTGTCTGTTCCACCACACACCCCTCTCTCCCTCTGTCTGTCTGTCTGTCTCTCTGTTCTACCCCACACCTCTCTCCCTCTGTCTGTCTGTCTGCCTGTCTGTTCCACCCCACTCCCCTCTCTCCGTCTGTCTGTCTGTCTGTCTCTCTGTTCCACCACACACCCCTCTCTCCCTCTGTCTGTCTGTCTGTCTCTCTGTTCCACCCCACTCCCCTCTCTCCCTCTGTCTGTCTGTCTGCCTGTCTGTTCCACCCCACTCCCCTCTCTCCGTCTGTCTGTCTGTCTGTCTCTCTGTTCCACCACACACCCCTCTCTCCCTCTGTCTGTCTGTCTGTCTCTCTGTTCCACCCCACTCCCCTCTCTCCCTCTGTCTGTCTGTCTGCCTGTCTGTTCCACCCCAACCCCTCTCTCCCTCTGTCTGTCTGCCTGTCTGTTCCACCCCACCCCCCTCTCTCCCTCTGTCTGTCTGTCTGTCTGTCTGTTCCACCCCATCCCCTCTCTCTGTCTGTCTGTCTGTCTGCCTGTCTGTTCCACCCCACCCCCCCTCTCTCCCTCTGTCTGTCTGTCTGTCTGTCTGCCTGTCTGTTCCACCCCACCCCACCCCTCTCTCCCTCTGTCTGTCTGTCTGTCTGTCTGTCTGTTCCACCCCACCCCCCTCTCTCCCTCTGTCTGTCTGTCAGCCTGTCTGTTCCACCCCACCCCCCTCTCTCCCTCTGTCTGTCTGTCTGTCTCTCTGTTCTACCCCACCCCCTCTCTCCCTCTGTCTGTCTGTCTGTCTCTCTGTTCTACCCCACCCCCACTCTCCCTCTGTCTGTCTGTCTGTCTGCCTGTCTGTTCCACCCCACCCCCTCTCTCCCTCTGTCTGTCTGTCTGTCTGTCTGTTCCACCCCATCCCCTCTCTCTGTCTGTCTGTCTGTCTGCCTGTCTGTTCCACCCCACCCCACCCTCTCCCTCTGTATGTATGTCTGATTTGACATTTTCTTTAAGATGGTAGGATGAAAAGACACCAGTTCCTTTTTTCCCTAAAAAAAAATCGATTTCAATTCCTCTCTGTGTTTCTGTTTCTGTCCCCCATCTCTCTTCCTCTTTTTCCGTCTTTTTCTCTGGCTGGCTGGTTCTGAATGTTTCTGTCTGGCCTGTCTGCATGTCTGTCTCAGTGTCTGTCTGTGTCTTCTCTGTCTGTCTGTCTGTCTCTCTCTCTCTTTCCCCAGTCTCTCAGTTCTTTCCTCTGACCCTTACCCGCCCTCCCACCACCACCACCACCACACCAACTTCACCACCTCTCTCCACTCTGGGAGGGACGCTCACTCAGTCTGGCTCCGCGACTAAGCCATTATTGTCGTTAGTAGGAGGCTTAGTAGGTGGTGTCCTAAGTACGTTGAATCAGAACAGGCACCACTGAACACCACAGAAGTGACTCAGCAGCAGTGCAGGGTCTCCTCTGGTGTGT
>NC_134896.1:13390644-13410644 GCF_041734735.1 Babylonia areolata | reverse complement strand
TCCACACATTACAACACTGTCCTCTCTCAACTGCTGGATGAACATGCACCTCCTACTACCCGCATGCTCCCTGACCCTCCACCCCATGGTACACACAAGACATTCAACTTGCAAAACGCAAACGTCGCCAACTGGAAAGACGATGGCGATCAACAAAACTGCAAGTCCACAATCAAATATTCCGAAAACAAATTAAAAAAAAAGTCAAAACATATGATCTCATCAGCAAAAACAAACTTCTTTTCTTCTCAAGTTCCCGATGCCATATCCACCAAATCTCTTTACTCTGTCATGTCAAATCTTCTTTGAACTGCAAAAAAGATACCTCTTCTTTCTGCCTACACTTTATCTGAACTCCCCCAATGTCTTCTCCTCTTTCTTTTTCGACAAAGTCCAAAATGTTTAGACCAAAATTTTAATGTCTTCCCAACCTGTTCATCCTGATCCTCAATTCAGCGGCACTCCTCTCCATTCCTTTAATCCATTGACTGAAACAGAAGTTCATGAAATCCTAAAAGAAATGACAATAAAATCCTGTGAGCTCGATCCTATACCAGCCTCGGTCTTTTCCAAGTGTGTCTCACATCTTCTTCCCACAATCACCAATATTGTCAAATCATCCCTTCTCACTGGAACGTTTCCATCCACTTTCAAAACTGCAATCGTCCGGCCTCTTCTGAAGAAACCCCACCTTGACGCAAACATTTTGAAAAACTATCGACTAGTTTCTAATCTTCCATTCATGTCCAAACTCCTTGAAAAAGCTGTCCTCAAGCAGCTCAACAACCACCTTTGTTTCAACAATCTCATCCACCCATTCCAGTCTGCCTATCGCGCTGACCACAGCACCGAAACCACTCTCCTCCACATTCTGAACAATCTGCTGATAGCGTCCGACTCAGGAAAAAATTCCCTTCTTACTCTTCTCGACTTGTCAGCCGCCTTTGACACGATAGACCATTCAATCCTTCTTTCCCGTCTTCAGTTTACATTTGATATCAACGGCACTGTTCTAAAGTGGTTCAAATCTTATCTCACTGATCGATTCCAGTCTGTCATTGCTGATCATTTCCAATCTGAACCCGTTAAAATCGAACATGGAGTCCCACAGGGATCAGGCCCAGTGCTCTTCACACTGTACACTGCTCCTCTCACAGAAATTATCAACCGCCATAATATCAGTCATCATTCTTATGCTGATGACACTCAACTCCAGAAGAGTGATACCCCTGAAAAATTGTTGTCGCTGTTGCAAGAAACATCCAACTGCTTCCTAGACATTCAAAACTGGATGACTCGAAATAAGGTACAATTGAACGCGGACAAAACTGAAGCAATGATCATAGGAACTAAACAAAAACTGTCTTCCATTACAACTGACACAATCAAACTTGGCAGTACATCCATCCCTCTTTCCAGTTCAGTCAGGAACCTCGGTGTTGTCCTTGACAATACACTATCCATGCAAACATTTATCGGTCAGACATGTCAGTCCTGCTACTGTCAATTGCGGCGCATCAGTGCCGTCCGGAAATATCTGTCCACTGACGCAACATCTAGACTTGTCGTTTCTCTCATTTTCGCTCGCCTTGACTACTGTAACTCTCTATTGTCTGGTTTGCCTGCTTCATCCATTCAGTCCCTTCAGCGCATACAAAACTCTGCTGCCCGACTCGTCCTCAGAAAGAAAAGATCTGAGCACATCACTCCTCTTTTGCAACATCTCCACTGGCTCCCTGTCTCACACCGAATAAAGTACAAGATCAGCAGTCTATGTTATAGATGCATTCACAAAACTGCCCCTTCCTATCTCTGCGGCTGCCTTCACCTCTACACTCCATCTCGCTCAATACGATCGGCTTCGGATCCACTCTGTTTACGCATACCCAGATTCAAACACTCGACTGTTGGCCGCCGTTCTTTCTCTGTCTCTGGACCTTGCAATTGGAATGAACTTCCTCTTTCGCTTCGTCAGATCTCCACACTCAGCTCTTTCAAGTCTGGCCTTAAACCCACCTCTTCCCAAAATAGCCTCCCTTGCCTGCCCTTCCTTGTCTTTAGTTTCTACAGTTTTAGAGTTATGCATGCGTGTGAATGACTGGTGCGAAAGCGCTTTGATTTGTCTCTGCACAAGATTCAGCGCTATATAAATACCATTATTATTATTATTATTATTATTATTATTATTATTATTATCTTCTTGTGTCGACTATTATACTCTTGTTTGCAATTTGTGTGTGTGTGTGTGTGTGTGTGTGTGTGTGTGTGTGATATATATATATATATATATATATATATGTGTGTGTGTGTGTGTGTGTGTGTGCGTGCGTGTATGTGCGGAAAGACTAATGGACAGGAAGAGGGATAAGGGAGGTGGTGGGGTTTGTCTGGTTTTTCCAGAGAAAAAGGTTATAGCTGACGACGTGGAATGGGACCAGGAAGGCTGTTCCTCTAAATCGCTCCGTCAAATCCCTCCACTCAGCTGGCCTCAGAGGCCTTAAGTCTGGTCTTAAAACCTGCCCCTCTCCGAAAATAGATCTCCCCCCCCCCCCCCCCATCCTGCCGGCCCTACAGTGTCTACAGCTGTCTCTTTGCGGCATGTATTCTAAGTTGTTTTTTGTTGTTGTTGTTGTTGTTGTTTGTTTTGTTTTGGTTTTTTTGTCATTCATCCCTATGAATCATATTTCCATATAATCAGTGATGCGTGTGAATGACTAGTGTGAAAGAGTTTGAATTGATTTCTGCTCAGTATTTAGCTCGATATGGAAAAAAAAAACAAAAACAAAAAAAACACCACTTTTATTATCATTGTTGTTGTTGTTGATATTATTATTGCCATCAGTGATAATGATAATATGCAATAATCATTGTTATCATCATTATTATTAATCACATGATACTCTCTGTATCTGTCCCTGTCTCTGTCTGTCTGTCTGTCTGTCTCTCTTGCTCTCTCGCCACACTTTCGAAATAGACGAAGAAATGAAACACACACACACACACACACACACACACACACACACACATACACACGAGTACACCTTCTGTCACTACATTGCCGTTCAACAATGCCATATTGCGGTCTCTCCTTTGGGAACGAAACAAAGTACTTCTCAGAGCTCTGGAAATTCCAATAGCACAAAACCCCACTCGCCAGTCGCCGTTCTTAACCCTTTCACCACCAGTCAATTTAGAATACAAAATTCCTTGTGCTAGAAACACAGAAAAGACAGTGGCTAAGAATAGCTGGGGATTCCCTCTGCGATGTTTAGAAAATATGGCCTATCCTATCACCAAACATTAAGAGCAGTAGGTTTATGGATAACAGACCGATGAATGGTCACCTTTCAGTGACGTGGTTCCTCTACCACGCCTGTGCATAAATGCGAGCTTGGCGGTCAAAGGGTTAATGCAACAAAACTGTCTGCATAATGCAACTACAAGAGCATTCTCTTTTTTTTCTTCTTTTTTTTTAAAGAAGTTTTTCTGGCTACTTTTATAGAATCCGTCATCCAAACTCCAAATTCAACTGGATGCTATCTGGAAATGCAAAAGTATAATTTTTATTGTTAAATCGTTTGTCTCTTCTACACGTATTTGATTTCGACACAATTCTGTCTATCGATGAGGAACATATTTTTTTCTATTGGTAGGGGAACATAACTTGGTAACGTATATATTATTACAATATATATATTGTTTGTTTGAGTGGGCTTTTTGTTTGTTTGTGTCGTTCATTATCGTTTTTTGTTTTGTTTGTTTGTTGTTTATTTAGTTTTTGACATCAACGTGTTTGTTTGTACGGTGTATGTAAAAGATTTGCAAATGTGATGATTCAGCAGGTAGCGTCGCGGCAGAATCGGTCATAGATGGACTTCTGATCCACTGTTCAACATTATTATTATTATTATTATTATTATTATTATCATTATTTATTTTCTATTATTACTTTTTATTATATTTTTATTATTTAGTTAGTTTGTTTGGTTTTTTTGTTGTTTTTTTGTACACCTATAGTTGACTTCATCAAGTTTTTGCGCCTTATACATATTATTATTAGTAGTAGTAGTAGTTCTTTTTTTATGTATTTATCTATTATTATCATTATTATTATTTTATTTTATTTTTTCTCAAGGCCTGACTAAGCGCGTTGGGTTACGCTGCTGGTCAGGCATCTGCTTGGCAGATGTGATGTAGCGTATATGGATTTGTCCGAACGCAGTGACGCCTCCTTGAGCTACTGAAACTGAAACTGAAACTGTTCACCATTGATCAAGGGTTCGAGTCCTGGTTCCGGCGCGGTGCTGTGTCCTTGAGAAAGGGCACTTTAACTCACTCAGTACGGCCAGTCCTCTCTTCTCCTCTACACAGACCCCTCGGATGTCCAGTGGGTGTCTGAATAACCCAACCTTTAGCGTCCGTCGTCAGAACTGGGGTATTCTTTGTCAACATTCACCTCTTCAGTATAAGAGCGTTCCGCTTGCAATATTTTGATGATGGTAATTGGGATGAAACGCTGTTAACGTCGTCTCTTTCGCCGTTCGTATGGAGAGGGTTAATCCGAGTTTTTCCTCCCTCCACCCAGGTGTGAATGGGTACCTGGCTTCAGTTTGGGGAAGGTGAAAAGAGCGGAAGAAAAAGAGAACTGATCGCCGCGTTCCTATGCCGAAACGAAGACACAATGGATATGAATCCTGTGACCTGATGCTTCGTAAAAGACTATGGCACCTGAAACCTCAACGTAATGTTTCTGTACACCTCTTAAGGGGGTGGGGGGGGAGGTGGGGGGGGGTATTTGAAATCAACTTCTTCCCTTGCACTTGCCGAATGGCTGGGGACATCTTGATCTAGTGTCTGTGTGGCTAGCGTTTCCCGCCCGCGTTAGACACGATGCTGGTGCTAGCAGACCTGTGATGAAGATCGATATTGCCTTGATTGGAGTGACCAGGCTGGCTTTGCTGAGACCCCTTGGGGAAACGATATTTGGCTCTCCACGATATTCTGTTGGAAAGAGGGGAATATAGACCAAAAAAAAAAATGAAGCTATTTCCAAGCCCAAAGGCTGAATACAGATCGAGAATTAAAACACTCACACGCAGACACACTCACACACACACACACACACACACACACACACACACACACACACACACACACACACACACACACACACACGTATGCACATCGGTACGCTGCCCACACTAGGAACAGAATCGATGACTAAGAAAATCCTCATAATACACGGAGGTAAAATCCATAAACTTGTAATGATAATCACACAGACGTCTGCTCTTTTGATTCTTGTGTCTCGCGTATATCTCATGTTGGACACATTTTAATGCTCTGTCTGTCTGTCTGTCTCCCTCTCTCACTCCCCCCTCTCTCTCTTTCTTTCTGAGTTCTGGTTTCTCTCTCTCTCTGCTGACTGATTTTCTTTTTATGAGGATATCCTGAAAAGAAGCTTTCAGCTTATCCGTTTTACCGTAAATAAAACATTTGCCAGTTGTCCTCTCTCTCTCTCTCTCTCTCTCTCTCTCTCTCTCTCTCTCTCTCTCTCTCTCTCTCTCTCTCTCTCTTCTCTCAAAAGAAGATGATGTACACTTCGTTCTCTGTTGTCCAGCGATACTAGAGCTGAATCTATTGATCCTAAATATTACGGAGATCCTAATCTGTTCGAACTGACTTTGTTGATGTCATGCACGAAACCTGATGTCATACGTAATCTCTCTCTGTTTTTGTGAAACTGAAACTGAAACTCTCTGTTTTTGTACAAGGCTTTCAGAGTTAGAGATATTACCGTTTCACAGTCTTCTTTTCATTGTTTATTTATCCTCAAATTGTGTTTATTGTCCAAATACCCCTTCACGAGGGGCTATGACCTATATGAATACACCATTCTCTCTCTCTCTCTCTCTCTCTCTCTCTCTCTCTCTCTCTCTCTCTAGTAAGAACACATGAATTCAAGTGATAGGTTTAGCTTATATGGAAAATTTAAGACACTTCCCACCGTCGAACCTTATATCTTACTGAATATGAATAGACATGTGAGGTATGCGTTGACAAAATTTAGATTGGGGATGTCGGAAATTGCTGTACATAGTTCCCGATACAGTTACGAGAAAGATGAAATATATCCATTGTGTAAAGAAGAATCTGAAGATGAAATCCACTTTGTATTACGCTGCCACTGTCTTCACGATTTAAGAACAAAATTTATACCACACATTTATCACGATAAGCAGAACCTGTTTTCGTTACAAATGCTCTTTTCATCAAAAAATGAAAATATAATGATAAATTTATCTCTCTATATATACAAAGCTTTGAAGAGGCGTGAGAACGCAACAGAATTGTTCGATGTCAGAGAGTAAGGCAAAGACGATTGCTTTTTGTTACTTGTTCGTTTTGTCGTTGTTTTTCTCTTGGAATCTGAGTATTTACTTAATCACGCAATACTTTTGTGTCCGTATGTTATTTGTATGTTAACAATATTCATAACATTATATAAGGTAGAAAATTTTCTTTACTTTTGTTTAACCCCTTCAAATGGGGTAATGGCCTTATATTGAATAAATCGTTCGTTCGTTCGTTCGTTCGTTCGTTCTCTCTAGTAAGTTTTGGGATACGATTCGAAAAGTGCGAAGCACGAAAGAGGCCCAGCTCGACATAGAACTAGATGCATAGGAAAAGTATTTTGAAAAAGTTCTCGGAGCAAAGGAAGCAGGCGCTCTTCCTCATGACGTAACTGAACAGAACAGGACAGAAGAAAGGATTGTTCCAGAACTCGATAGTGACATCACAGAAAAAGAAGTGCGATACTGCAATTAAAAACATTTAGCTGGGCAAAGCAGCTGGATAAGATGAAATCTGTGGAGAATTTTTTTTGACAAACTGTACGATACCGGTTATTTCCCTTTGGGTTGGTGCAATTCAATCATAATTCAACTCTCCAAAAAAGGAGATGAAACCAATCCAGATAACTACAGAGGCATAGCTTTACTTAGCGTTGTAGGGAAGGTATTTACGGCCATTTTGAACAAAAGATTGTGCAGTTGGGCTGAAAATGAAAGCAAAATCAGTAAAGAACAGGGAGGTTTCCGTAAAAACTATTCGACAATTGACCATATTTTTACCTTGACTACAATAATAAAAAAACAACCAAGTTAAACAGCAAAAGGGGAGGAAAGGTATATGCCGCCTTCGTAGACTACCGCAAAGCTTTCGACACTGTTGACCGAAATAAACTGTGGGTGACACTAGAAAATGCAAGAGCATCCACTAAGCTAATTAACATGTTTAAGGCCATGTACAGTTCTGTTAGAGCCTGTGTGAGATGGGGTGGAAATATGACCGATTTTTTCAATTGTCCCCAAGGGGTTAAACAAGGTTGTCTCCTCAGCCCAATAATCTTTTCACTACTGATATCTGAAGTCGCAGATTTTGTGAGACAGTGGGGGAGGCATGGTATCCAGTTACTACCCGGTTTTGATTAAATTCGTTCGTTATTGTTTGCAGATGATATTGTCCTGTTGTCGTCAACTCCGGCTGGCTGCAAAACCAAATCAATAATTTAGAAAAGTCTTCAAGGGAACGGGGACTTATGGCGAATTTGGATCAGACCAAAATAATTATTTTTAGGAAAGGGGGTATACTTCTAACATAAAAAAGGACATATTGAGGAAACACAATTGAAATCGTAAACAAGTACAAATACTTAGGGTTCACACTCACTACTAAGCTGTCAGAAACTTGTGCTTGAGATGAATTTGCAAGTGAGGACAAAAATAAAATACTTGACATTCTAAAACCAATGTTGGCACTTGACAATCTAAATACAAAGGTATTCTTTCAGCTTTTCGATGCACAAGTAAAACCAATGTTACTGTACACAGCGGAGATATGGAGTTTAGTTAAAGTAGACGACATTGAATCGGTGCATTTATTTGCAGGCAAAAGATTACTCAGTGTATCAAACAAGACACCAAATTATATGGTATACGGAGAGACCGGTCGTTACCCTCTCTTTATTGACTCGGCTGTATCATGTGTTCGCTACTGGTTGAAACTGACCAGGATGCCACTTTCACGATTTCCGAAACAGGCTGAATCGATGCTGAAGAATTCTCTAGACAGAAATGACAAGACGTCAGAAAATTGGCTTGGTAAAATTAAAGCATGCTTAGAGATGTGTGGTTTCCATGATGTATGGATGAACCAGAATACTGACAATGAATTCGCCTTCTTAAAGTCTCTAAAACAAAAACTGATAGAGAAATTTAATTTGGACTGGTTTACCAAACTTTGTAGTGGTAACAGATTTTCTATCTATCGGTCACTTAAAACAGACTTTTATTCTGAATTATACTTGGACAATATCACTATCAAACGTTTCAGAGATACCTTGATAAGATTGCGACTTGGTCTAAACGAGCGTTGCGTATATAGAAGATTCCAGAACGCGGATGTAAACCGTTTCTGCCCGTTTTGTCCTGGCATCTTGGAAGATGAATACCATTTCATTTTTGTGTGTCCTAAATACGGTCATATCCGCCAGAAATATATTTCAGAGTTCATAAATGTTAATGACAACACAATGCTTCCTATTCTACAAAACCCATGTGTTACCTCCCAGAGAAATCTTGCTAGAGACGAATTTACACAATGAATGAACTGGTACAACTATAAACATGATGAGTACGAACATGCTATGTATTTTTCATCCAGTTATCGGTTACTCATGTACAATACAAACTTTTTTTTTTATTTGTGACGAGCGAAATATATATTCTTTCTGCGTGTTGCATCCACCACCCTTTTGTGTACGGGCCGGTGGCCTTCACAATTAAGATTTAATCTGTGTCAGTGTCAGTGTCAGTGTCTCTCTGTGCCCGGTATGTTCTCCCTGGAGAAGGTGTATCGCCACAGTTCCGTTCAACCCCTGTTTGTTTTTTGTTCTTGTTTGCATTTTGTTTCTTAAAACAACGTGGTATTTTTTTTTTCTGATCAGAATTTTGCCAGGAATAACTCTCCTATTCCTAAAGGCTCCTATTTTTTTTTCATGGACTGAATGAATGCTGCACGCGGCACCTCAAGGTTATTGCCTCATCTGTCTCCATAACATAAAGATTTTCTTTTCTTTTTTGCAGCAACAGCAACAACACAGCACTGAAATCGAAATCGACTGGAGGGCTCTGAGATGAAAGGAAGGTGGGTAAGAGGAGGGGTTGGGGGGGTATAGTGAGGGTGGCTGGGGGCTAGGGGGGCGGGGTAAGCAAGATAGGGAGTGGGGTGCGTGGGAGGGGAGTTATCGAGAAGAAGAAGGAGAACATGAAAGTAGTCTGAATGGGAAACTTCGTACGTACCGTTGGGAACAATCCTATTTTCCATGAAAGCTGTCACGGCCCCCAGCAGACTGTGTTAACATGAAGGACCAACGTCTGGGTTAGACCAACCTGGGTCTGTCTGAGCCAGAACGAGTTTCAGTATGTTGCTTCATTCAGGAAATAAATAAATGATGGGTGGGTGACTGGGTGGGTGGTGGTGGTCGGGGATGGTGGTGGTGGAGAGAACGTTCGTTCAGAGCACAAAATAAAGTGATACCGTTAAATCATTTATTTTCTTCTTTTTAAATAATAGAAACAATAAACCTCCTTCAGTTGTACGAGCGGGCTTTCATGAGAATGCATCCACACTCTCGTCTCCAGAATGACAATTTCTTCTGTCTGTTTGTTTGGTTTTCTTTTTTTTCCCTCATGTATTTGCATGGTTATTCTAACAGGATTAATTAAAAGATGAAATATTGACAGCATGAACCACGTGAGATTCACGCATAGCATGGGGGATATTTGAATGAAAAACAAAAAAAAACAAAGATCGTGCAATGCCAATTTGTCTTATTTTGCAACATCTTTTGTGAAACTGCTTTCGTTATGAGAGGAAACTGGCAGAATGGTTAAGACGCTCATCTGCCAATATAGAGGCCGTGAGGGTGTGGGTTCGAATCCCTCTCTCCGCCCTTTCTTTCGCCCAAGTTTGACTGGAAAATCAAACTGAGCGTCTAGTCATTCGGATGAGACGATAAGCCGAGGTCACGTGTGCAGCACGCACTTGGCGCACTGAAAAAGAACCCATGGCAACGAGATATAATTACATGGCATGGTGTAGTGATAGCATCACATCTTGTTAGCACTATACTCCACAGCACCGCAGGAGAAGCGAGCAGCTGTCTCCATTTCATTGCCACAGTTCTGCAGCATTATTCTGTCCTGGCAATGCGGACAGCGATAGCTGAATATTTCGTTAGAAAAAAAAAACAACAGCAAAACTTCCGCTCTCTGATGACACTTCAGTCTACAGGAAAATGTCATCTCCATGGTGCTGTGATTTGGTGCGTTATGTGTGTGTGTGTGTGTGTGTGTGTGTGTGTGTGTGTGTGTGTGTGTGTGTGTGTGTGTGTGTTTATGTATCTATTTGTCTGCATAATGTTTGTTCGCGCGCATGTGTATGTGTGTGTGTGTCTCTCTAAGTGTAAGTCTCTACCCATGTTACTAAGTTTGTGTGCATGCGAGTGTACTGAAGTATCAGGATCTGAACTTCCATAATATCCATAACTTTCATAAATTTTGTACAATAATTCTTCTCAACAGAATGCCTTTACAAATTCGAAACCGTTTTATTATGTTAGAATTTGAGTGGAAAGTTTGATTACTTCGTGTTGGCCGACTTATAACTACTAACAGTGGAGGTGATGGTGGTAGTGGTGGCGGTGTTAGTGGTGGTGGTGTGGTGGTGGTTTTGGTGGTGGTAGAGGTAGTGATTGTGTTGGTGGTTGTGTGCTGATGGTATGGTGTTGTGGTGGTGGTGCCTGTGGTGGTGGTGGTGGCGGTGTGGTGGTGTTGGTGGTGGTGTGATTGTGGTGGTGGTGGAGGTGGGGTAGGGATGGTAGTGGTGCTGGTGGTGGTGGTTCGGCGTTGGTGGTGTGGTGGTCGTTGTGATTTTGTGATCATTCATTCATTTTGCCCATTGCTCCTGGTGGAGCATAGGCCATCGACGACCCCTCGCCATCGCACTCTGTTCTGGGCTGTTCTGGCCATTCCAGTCCAGTTGGTCCCTTGCTGCTTCAGCTCTGCCTCGGTATCTCGCCTCCAGCTGTTGCGATGCCGGCCTGTCTTCCTCTTTCCCTGCGGGTTCTAGGTCAGGGCTCGGCGTGTGATGCTGGACACTGGCTTCCTGAGGGTGTGTCCGATCCAGCCCCACTTCCTCCGTAGTATCTGCTTGGCCACTGGTTCCTGTCCCGCTCGCTCCCACAGATCAGGTCTTGCTTAAAAGTGAACAGAGCGTAAGTACGATATATTACTGTGTTGACTGCTGTGTTTTGATATGTACATTCTGGGTGATAATAAGTTTTTAGAGATTGACAACATGGAAAAAGAATTGAACATTCGTGATTGTCACAGATCACGACCACGATGACTGACTCCTCTTACACACATTCGGCAGATCATCGTTGAGCGGAATAGACAGCTATATGCCCATAATGTGAAATCGGCAAAAGCACCGACACTTACGCGAAATCGACACGACCAACACACACTGGTGCACAGTGTGGGGAGGAGGACTGTGTAAAACAGCGAGGGGTGATGGTTGGAAACCTTCAAAGACAGGCCAGACTTGCTGCGTTGTAAAGACATTCTTTAATGTCGGTCTTCATTCACCAAGCTAAAACATAAAGTGTGTGGTCCCAGGTAAAAAGGCAAGACAACGGTGGACAGAGTGGGTGATCCCTAATCATGACTACAGTTACTGTCGAGCACAGTTCACGAGGATCTGGTGATCAGATCACAACTCATTACAGACTGTCATTCCCATATTGACCTGTCCAGCCATGTCCCACGCTCTGATTGGCTGATCATCACTCACAACGTAACACCATGGTCATCCGAGACTTTTTTTTCCCCACGCTGCTGCGCTCCTCCCCATTTTGATGTCAGAATGGTCAATGTGATGACCGTGGACACCTAACAGGAAGAAGGAAGAAGAAGACTCGGGACCTATCTTTGCCTCTATCTATCTATCACACGCGTGCGCACGGGTCCAGCGACACATATATGCATCTGGATTAAATAAAATGCAAAACAAAAAACATATAAACACTTGCTTAAAAGGAAATGCACCTTTGAGAAAGCTCCTTCCTTCACCTTCACCTATCCCATAACCCAGTGAAGGGTCGTCAAGGGGCACCGCAGATGATTTCCAGACCAGTTCTCTCTCCATCGGTTCCTGTCTCTCGCAGCTCTCTGGGAATCTGGGAAATTCAGGTCTGTCCATTCTTTGATGCTGTCCTGCCACAAATTTCCTTTTGCCTCCATCTCTCCCTACTGCCTGGTACGGTGCCCTGCAGAATGATCTTTGAGAACCCGTCGGATCTTGTGGCATGTCTGTACCATTTGAGCTTCCTCCTCATGGTTTTAAAAGCGAATATGTGAAATGCTTTTATTTGAGAACATATGTTTATTACTCTTGTTTAATCAAGTAATCCGCGTGTGTGGGGTGGGTGGGTGGGGGGTGGGTGCCGGTGTGTGCTGATTATCTGGTTGCGGTTTTCCGCAATTTATCTTTATTCTTATCTCTCTATTATAATCAGTGTGCAGTATAGTAGGCTATGTTTATAATTATATTCAAATAATGTTTCTTAATTCTTTCTGTTTTTACATTAAGAATACTAGTTATTACCTGCAGTGTGTGGATGTATGTATGAAACGGTGTATGTGGTATTTTTTTTACATTTGTATCTTCGTAATATTCGTAAAAGCTGTTATTGACTTTTACAGTTATGGTCCCCATGTTGTTTACTTGTCTATGTTGTGATAATGCACGTGACCAAATTTCTCCAGTTGGAGATAATAAAGTTATTCTTATCTTATCTTATCTTATCTTATCTCATGGTGACGGCTAGGAGATCATCGTGGGGTGCAATGGCTTGGGCGATCTTCTGTCGGACCTCAGTGCTCGTGACGCGCTCAGTGTATCAGATGCCAAGTATCTTTCGGAAGCATCTCATTTCCATGGCTTGGATCTTCCTCAGGAGGTCGACAGTGAGAGTCGATCCACGTTTCGCAAGCATTGAAAAGCATTGACTGAACCAGTGAGCGCATAAGTTTCACTTTAATATCTGAGTGTAATGAGAAGGTTCACTGAGGCTGAATAGGATAGCTATGAACTTATGCTACTGGGAGTTTCTCAATGATATCATCTGCATGTCGTTCCACTCTGAGTGATATCTGACGGAGGGAGGTGGGTCTGTGGAGTGCGGGGGAGGGGGGGAGGAGGGAAAAAGTAAAAGGGGAGGGGGAAGCAGGAGGAAAGAACAGGGGAGGGGGGGGGGAAGTGTGACTGAGTGTGCGTGTGCATGTGTGCGTGCGTGCGTGTGTGTGTGTGTGTGTGTGCGTGCGTGCGTGCGTGCGTGTGTGTGTGTGTGTGTGTGTGTGTGTGTGTGTGTGTGTTCCAGAGGAAGATCCACGCCATGGAAATGAGATGTTTCCGAAAGATACAAGTCATCTCCTACACTGAGCACTTCACGAACAACTGATGTCCGCCAGAAGATCACCCAAGCCAGTGTGTGTGTGTGTGTGTGTGTGTGTGTGTGTGTGTGTGTGTGTGTGTGTGTGTGTGTGTGTGTGTGACATGTTACGTGTTTCTGAAAATGTCTCCACCCAAAACGACCTTTCTACAAAATTGGGAAGTGTATTCTTGGCTTGTTTATTGATGATATCATTTTCTGGTAAAAGCGCTTTTGGGAGCGAGTGATTACCACGCAGGTGGTAGCGGCCTTTACCCCCGATTTAAACAAACGAGGAAAGCCCTGCCTTCAACACGCCCAAGGTCAACATGATCACATAATAAAAATCATATATATTTTTATTCTCTCGATTTCTTTCCCCGGTTTCAATGACATTTTCGTCTTGTGGCATTGACAACCTAAGGACGCAAGGATTACGCAATGCGGTCGCTATTGACATTAGGATGCCGTTTTATCTTTAACTCAGCGTTATCCTAGACTTTGAATCATGCTCTGAGTTCTAGTCCTTTAGAAGGGGTAATAATAAAAAAAAGAAAAGAAAAAAAAGACGAGGTCTGTTATGCAGCATGCACACACAGGGTATGAGAATGATGTTGTGGTAACGAGAGTAACACCAACATTCTGATTTCCTGGTAACAAGAGTAACACCAACATTCTGTACAGAAAAGGTTCCCCACGAACTTATAGAATGATCTGTCTGACCATCAGTCATTCAAGACTCCAAAACGCGCTACTTTATTCTCCAGGATGATGGAAAGGGGGCTCGAGTAGGATCTCCATTCTGCCTGTATTCTTTGAGGACACTTCTTCTTCTTCTCCTTCTGCGTTCACTCGTATGCACACGAGTGGGCTTTTACGGGTATGACCGTTTTTACCCCGCCATGTAGGCAGCCATACTCCGTTTTCGGGGGTGTGCATGCTGGGTATGTTCTTGTTTCCATAACCGACCGAACGCTGACATGGATTACAGGATCTTTAACGTGCGTATTTGATCTTCTGTTGTATATACACACAAAGGGGGTTCAGGCACTAGCAGGTCTGCACATATGTTGACCTGGGAGATCGTAAAAATCTCCACCCTTTACCCACCAGGCGCCGTCACCGTGATTCGAACCCGGGACCCTCAGATTGACAGTCCAACGCTTTAACCACTCGGCTATTGCGCCCGTCATTAAATTTTGAGGACACCGAAGAGAGAGAGAGAGAGAGAGAGAGAGAGAGAGAGAGAGAGAGAGAGAGAGAGAGAGAGAGTTAAAGGAGGTACAATCACATAACGTACTTCCTCACGTCAAACATCAGCTGAATCCCAGATGGAGGAAGTTATCAAAGACACTGGAGGTTTTAACCTGAGCCTTTGTCGGCCTGGTGTGGCCAATCAAAAGGCAGTACAGATGACAGCAACAGAAAAGGAATGTTACCAAGTCTTCAGTTCTCTTTCTCTTTCCGAGTCCTCTCTGTCTGTCTGTCTGTCTCTCTCTCTTTTCTTCTTCTTCTTGCACTTGTTGTTGTTCTTCTTCTTGATCTTCTTGTTCTTTCCCTTCTTGATATTCTTCTTCGTGTTCTTCTGCTTCTTAGTTTTTCTTTTCCCTTTTTCCTCTTTTTTATTTTTTTATCTTTTTTTTATTTTTTACTCTTTCCTATCACTTTTTGAGTGAAAAGAGAGGGAGAGAAGAAGAAACAGAACACACACAAAAACGGTAGTGGGGTCGGCGCGGGGCAGAGGGGTGGGTGTGCGGGGGTGGGTGGGTGGGGTCGACATTTCCGATATTCCATCTCTCTCTCTTTACTCATTCCACGAAGAAGCAGAAGAAAAAAAAAAAAAACAACCAATGAAACTTGTGAAAACGTACAGAAATAATGCAAGAAAAAAAGAAAGAAGGAGAAGAAACAAAAAGCAACCAGAGCAAAAGAAGAAGTTTCAGTTTCAGTTTCAGTAGCTCAAGGAGGCGTCACTGAGTTCGGACAAATCCATATACGCTACACCACATCTGCCAAGCAGATGCCTGACCAGCAGCGTAACCCAACGCGCTTAGTCAGGCCTTGAGAAAAAAAAAAAGTAAGTGAATTTAAAATAAATAAATAATAATAAAAAATAAAATGAAATAAAATAAATAAATACATAAAAAAGAACTACTACTACTTATAATAATATGTGTGTTTCTGTGTGTGTTCTATTTCTTCTTCTCTCCCTCGAAAGAAGAAGAAGAAGAAGAAGAAAGAGAACAAAGAGAGTCCGTGTGCGTGCATAAAACGGGAGAAGAAATGAAGGCTCTGGATGCTGCGCCTTTCGACAATTCTTTCCTTTCTCTCTCTCTCTCTCTCTCTCTCTCTCTCTCTCTCCTCTCTCTCTCTCTCTCTGATTCCTCACACTTACGGTCTGCAAACCAACGGCATTTTAATGACGGGTGATTTATGTTAAGCCACAACGAGCAGCGAAAGGGTTAAGGGACGGAGTTGGGTGATGAAGAGTGATGGATGGAGAGGGGGAGAGAGAGGTCATTAAAAAGATTGAGTGGGCGGCTGTGGAGGGTCACTTGTTGCCACACGCAATCAGTGATAACGTTATTTTGTGGTCATCAATCAACCTTGTCAGCATGGCACGCTAAGGGCATTGCTGTTGTTGTTGTTGTTGCTGGTGTTTTTGTTTGTTTGTGTGTGTGTGTGTGTGTGTGTGTGTGTGTGTGTGTGTGTGTGTGAGAGAGAGAGAAGAGAGAGAGAGAGAGTGACAAGACAAGACAAGACAAAATTCTTTATTTCGAGGATAATAGATAAGCACTCGTGTGCTTTTTTTTTTTTTTTTTTTTTTTACATCCAGTCCCCGCCCCTGAACAGGGTCTAAACTACACAATACTAAATAATATGAAAGCATGGTGTTAGCAGAGATTCATAAGAGAGGAGAAACTTTTTTTTAAAAATTATCTTGATAATGAACAAAAAAGAGAACACACACACATACATACATACACACACATAGCATACAGGCACAAGCATGGTGTTAGTAAAATGCATAGGAAAAAAATGAACGAAATGAAGGAAACAAACATACACAACACACACCGCACCACAGACCAGAATGGGGGATGGAGGGAGAGAGAGAGAGAGAGAGAGAGTATGTGTGTGTGTGTGTCTGTTTCTGTGTGTGTGTGTGTGTGTGTGTGTGTGTGTGTGTGTGTGTGTGTGTGTGTGTGCGTTTGTGTATGTGTGTGTGAGAGAGAGAGAGAGTGAGTGAGTGAGGGAGTGAGTGTGTGTGTGTGTGAGAGAGAGAGAGAGAGTGAGTGAGTGAGTGTGTGTGTGTGTGTGTGTGGGGGGGGGGGGGGGGGTGACATGTCAGCATCAATCAATGCTCCAAACTCTTCAGTTTCAGTTTCAAGAAGGTGTCAAAACGAGCGGACGGAACCATAAAACGAAGAAAAAAAAAATAAAGGAACAAATGCCCGACCTTCGTATAAAAGCAACGCGCTGGACTGGCCTTCTTGGGAACCCTGCCTTAAGTTTGTATAAACATTAACATAAAATGATCTATAAAGAAGAAAAAAAAGTACAAACAAATAAGTTATTAAACGTAAACGTAATTTAAAAAAGAAAAAGAAAAAAAAGAAAAGAAAAGATACATTAGGGGACGAATGATGAAAAAGTAGACATTTCGAACTGTTTATTCAACATGATTATGATGATGATGATGATGGTGATGATGATGATGATGATGATGATGATGAGAGAGAGAGAGAGAGAGAGAGAGAGAGAGAGAGAGAGAGAGAGAGAGAGAGAGAGAGAGAGAGAGAGAGAGAGAGAGAGAGAGAGATGGCACGGCATCGTCATCCCGTTAGCTCTACTTCTTTGAAGACGTTGTGTGGAAGGAAGGGAGAGATACAGTTCAACGAGGTAATTGCAGCCATTCGAGTCCAGTTCGTGACGCACTTCAAACGGCAGCTAAAGTCTGGGGCGGGGGGGGGGGGGGGGGGGGGAATAGAAGGGGTGACGTCGGTGACGTTAAAACTACGGTCCTGGTGGCGGTTTTAACTCACTCAGTACGGCCAGTCCTCTCTTCTCCTCTACACAGACCCCTCGGATGTCCAGTGGGTGTCTGAATGACCCAACCTTTAGCTTCCGTCGTCAGAATTGTGGTATTCTCTGTCAACATTCACGTCTTCAGTATAAGAGCCTTCCGCTTGCAATATTTTGATGATGGTAATTGGGGTGAAACGCTGTTAACGTTGCCTCTTTCGCCGTTCGTATGGAGAGAGTTAACAACTGCGGGCTCCTGTGTCCTGGATTGGAAGCAGTTAGTTCGGATGGAAAAGGGGAACTTGGTCTTACGTCTTCTGCAGCTGAACGTCCTGTGTACGTTTCTCTGTGTCTTGTCTGTTCTCTCTCTCTCTCTCTCTCTCTCTCTCTCTCTCTCTCTCTCTCCCTTTTTCTTGCTCTTCTTGTTCTCCTCCTCCCTCTCCTTCTTCTTCTTCTTCTTTCGTTGTTGTTGTCCTTGTTGTTGTTCTTCTTCTTCTTTCGTTGTTGTTGTTGTTGTTGTTGTTCTTCTTCTTTCGTTGTTGTTGTTGTTGTTGTTGCTCTTCTTCTTCTTCTTCATTTGTTTATAAATTTCGTTTTATTCATTGTCTCTTGGTGTACATGTTTTACGAGAGACAGACAGAAATAAATAGAAAAAGATGGATAGAGATGGAGTGTTTTCTTTCTTTCTTTCTTTCTCTCTCAATTATACTCACCGAACAAGGAACTGGAACGGATGGAGAATCCGAAAGAACAAAAAAAAAAAAAAAAGACAGTGATTAGTAAGAGTGACCATTAACTCGATGTGTGGGTGGAGGGTTAGTTCCTGGTTGCCACGCTTTGATCAGCGTTGTTAGTTTGGGAGGGAGGGACGGGGTTGGGGGAAGGTGGGGTGGAGGAGGTAGGAGGGGGGTACGGCATCAGCACCGACACGGCTGGAGCTAAGAGTGAGTGAGAGAAAGAGAGAGAGAGAGAGAGAGAGAGAGAGGGAGAGAGAGACAGAGGCACAGCAGTCAGACAGACCGACAGAGAGGGAGAGAGAATGCGTGTGTGTGTTGGTGTGTGTGTGTGTGTGGGGGGGGGGGGGGGGGGGGGGCTGGGGGGGAAGGAGGAGGGGTGAAGGTGTGTGTGTATATGTGAAAGAGAGAGAGTGTTTTGTCGGCGGCGTGTTCTGAGTGTGTGTGTGTGTGTGTGTGTGTGTGTGTGTGTGTGTGTGTGTGTGTGTGTGTGATTGTTTAGCGCGTGCGTGCGTGCGTGCGTGCGTGCGTGTGTGTGTGTGTGTGTTGTGTTTCTGAGAGAGAGACAGACAGACAGACAGACAGACAGAGACAGAAAGAAAGACAGAGAATCCCATTATAGTTTAGCAGCACTGATATTATCACAGAGCACCCTGACATTTTCACAGGAAATTGAGCTGACGTACGAAAATTACGCAATACGATTCATCTAAATCCTGCCGCTTTTTCGTTCAAGCCTAAAAACAAGATTTTTCGTCCTGGATAGATAGACAGACAGACAGACAGATAGACAGATAAGCTATATTCATATCAACAGAATGACGATAAGAACAACAAAAACAACAACAATGATACTACTACTACTACTACTACTACTATGCAGACGCTCACACCTTACAGACAATGATCTCATGTCCTCTTCAATAATATTTGTACATTCATAAGTATACATGCATTCATACATGTGGAGTGATGGCCTAGAGATAACGCGTCCGCCTTGGAAACGAGAGAATTTGAGCGCGCTGGTTCGAATCACGGCTCAGCCGCCGATATTTTCTCTCCCCCACCCCCCACCCCCGCCCGACCCCCCACCGCCCCACTAGACCTTGAGTGGTGGTCTGGACGCTAGTCACTCGGATGAGACGATAAACCGAGGTCCCGAGTGCAACATGCACTTAGTGCACATAAAAGAACCCACGGCAGCAAAAGGGTTGTTCCTGGCAAAATTCTGTAGAAAAATCCACTTCGATTGGAAAAACAAATAAAAAAAACTGCACGCAGGAAAAAAATACAAAAAAAAAAGGGTGGCGCTGTAGTGTAGAGACGCGTCCTCCCTGGGGAGGATTTCACACAGAGAAATCTGTTGTGACAAAAAAGGAGAAATACAAATACAAGTACGACATAAGGGGACTACTTGACATTTTCGAAGAAGCATGTGCGCGCGCATGCTCGCTCCCCCCCCCCCCCCTCTCTCTCTCTCTCCTAGTCTCTGTCTCTGTCTCTGCCTCTCTCTCTCTCTCTCTCCGTCCTTTAGTCTCTGTCTCTGCCCCCCCTCTCTTTCTCTTATAGTCTCTGTCTCTGCCTCTCTCTCTCTTCTAGTCTCTGTCTCTTCCTCTCTTTCTCTCTCCTCTAGTCTCTGTCTCTGCCCCCACTCTCTCTCTCTTCTAGTCTCTGTCTCTGCC
>NC_134896.1:13358144-13365644 GCF_041734735.1 Babylonia areolata | reverse complement strand
TCGGAAAATAAGGAATTTTCTTTGCCTTCTGTGTGTGTGTGTGTGTGTGTGTGTGTGTGTGTGTGTGTGTGTGTGTGTGTGTGTGTGTGTGTGTGTGTGTGTGTGTGTGTGTGTGTGTGTGTGTGTGTGTGTGTGTGTGTGTGTGTGTGTGTGCACGCTAGCGCGTGTGTAACGTGGGTTTTAGTCACCAGTCCAGACTGATCAATATTGACATCGATCCCTCTTTTCCCCCTTCTGTCTCTCGCTCCTTTCGATCTTAATTTAAACGTATTCAAAAAAATGTTCTTTTTTTTGTTTTTTTTTGGGGGGGGGGGGGGGCGCCGGGAAAAGGTGACAGATTGTTCTGCCTCCCCCCTTGCCCCCCCCCCCCTCCCCCACCCCCTTTCCCTTCTCAGATAATGGGATCGACAGAAACCAATCTAGCGTATAAATGGCAATAAAAAAAAAAAGAAAGAAATATATTTCTGGTTTAATGGGATCGACAGAAACCAATCTAGCGTATAAATGGCAATAAAAATTAAAAAAAAAGAGAAAGAAATATATTTCTGGTTTACTTCTGAATTTCGGTTTTTGTTTCCTATCTGTCTCTGTCTCTCTCTCTCTGTCTCTCTCTCTCTCTCTCTCTCTCTCTCTGTCTATGCCTATGTGTATCTGTCTCTGTCTCCATCTTTATCTCTGTGTCTGTCTGTTTGTGTGCCCTGTGTGTGTGTGTGTGTGTGTGTGTGTGTGTGTGTGTGTGTGTGTGTGTGTGTGTGTGTGTGTGTGAGAGAGAGAGAGAGAGAGTGTGTGTGTGTCTGTGTCTGTGTCTGTGTCTGTGCGTGTATCTGTGTCTGTGGTTGTTGCATTTATAGGCTTTCTGGATGATTCTTGTCCGTGAAGATGAAATGTTCTGAACAGCATTTATGTAACCACTGAAAATTTCATTTGTAAGAAAACGTGAACGGTTGTTTGGTTTTTGTGTCTGTCTAATACTAATATGTTTTCTGTCCGATTAGGTTGGATATCCGCCTGCTGAGTCAGATATTTACCATTTTGTTACTTCGGTACATACTTCATGAGTGTACGTACATGTTTATAAAATAATAAAAACACGATGGCCGAAATTTCTGACTTAAGTGTACATTGTATTCGAAGAGGATCTTAGTAAGACCAGCAGTTACTGAAAGGCTCGGATAGTCTTTTACTCTTTCTTTTTCCAGATTTAACCTCTCTCTCTCTCTCTCTCTCTCTCTCTCTCTCTCTCTCTCTCTCTCTCTCTCTCTCTCTCTCTCTCTCTTCCCTGACAGACCTTCGAGTTCAATTTATCCCGAAGAAATATCATACATATCCATGTCTGTTTAGATTATGTTTATTGATGTCATCGACTGATAATGAAACAAACGTGCAGTCTAGTTTTGTATTTCGAGCACTTCAGGTGAGAGAAACACTAGTATCCGAAATATTTTGGTATCTGGTTATGCTCATTGTGTACACATATTTGTAGTGACGCATGTTAAACTCTTTTATCGCCCCCTGTTCATCTGGGGCTATGGCCTTAGATGAATAAATCATCTGAATCTGAATCTGTGTGTGTGTGTGTGTGTGTGAGAGAGAGAGAGAGAGAGAGAGAGAGAGAGAGAGAGAGAGTGTGTGTGTGTGTGTGTGTGTGTGTGTGTGTGTGAGAGAGTGTGTGTGTGTGTGTGTGTGTGTGTGTGTGTGCGTGAGAGAGAGAGAGAAAGAGAGAGAGAGAGAGTGTGTGTGTGTGTGAGAGAGAGAGAGAGAGAGTGTGTGTGTGTGTGTGAGAGAGAGAGAGAGAGAGTGTGTGTGTGAGAGAGAGAGAGAGTGTGTGTGTGTGAGAGAGAGAGAGAGAGAGTGTGTGTGTGTGTGTGTGTGTGAGAGAGAGAGAGAGAGAGTGTGTGTGTGTGTGTGAGAGAGAGAGAGAGAGAGTGTGTGTGTGTGAGAGAGAGAGAGAGTGTGTGTGTGTGTGTGTGTGTGTGTGTGTGTGTGTGTGTGTGTGTGTGTGTGTGAGTGTGTGTGTGTGTGCGTGTGTGTGTGTGTGTCCATCTTTTTGTCTATCTCTTTATTTATTTGTCTGTCTGTACCTCTGTCTCTGTCTGTTTCTCTCTCTTTCTCTCTCTCTGTCTCTCCGTCTCTCTGTTTCTTTCTTCTCCTCGCCTCTCTTTCTGTCTTTGTCTTCCTCTCTTCCTCCATCTTCTCCTCTACCCCCCCCCCCCCCCACACACCCCCACACCCTCCCTCGCCCCCCGCCCCCACTCCTTACACAACACACTCACTCGGGCCAATCTTGCACTTTTAGCTGTCTGTTATTGCAGACCCTATCTATCATTGTGAGGACCAGAACTACATCGTCTTCCGGCGATAATCAGACTTGATTGCGTGGCTGGCTGGCTTTCTCACAAAACGCGTACGTGGGCGGGTGATGGAAGAGAGACGGAGAGACAGACCGACAGACCGACCGACAGACAGACAGGCAGAGAAATCTGTACAGAGAGAGACAATGTGTGGAAAGCCCACAGAGAGAGAGAGAGGAGAGAGAGAGAGAAAGAGAGAGAATGCGAATGCGAATATTTTATTCAGATTAGGCCACAGCCCCCTGTCTGAAGGCGGTATTACATAATTGTATACAAAGAATATTCATAATATGAACATACATTCTAAAGATACGTAAACAAAAATAGTATAACACGAAACACACAGACAGCATTCTAAGTTGTACAAATACAGAGTAGCCTCGATGCTTTGTAGACATAAAAAGCCAAGTTAGTCCAGACAGTTTCATTTCTGGATGTCAGAAGCAGATTCAATCTAAAAAGACATGGGTTTTGATAATACTTGGGTTCAATCAGTTTTATCCTTATATCATGCAAGACAGAACAACAGAACAAGCTATGGATTTCGTTTTCTTCAGCTGCATTATATAAACGACATAAAACATTCATTGAACTTTTACCCTTGTATCTATATCGACGGCAGGCTATATCTGACACACCGAACCTGAATTTAGATAGTGCGCTTCTGACATATCTCTTCATATTAATCTAAACATATGGTTCCACGTTATTACCAATCTTGAACATTCTGTATTCTAAAAACATATCACTAGTTTGGAAATGATCGTGCCAATCCTGCCACCTACAATCAATAATTCTTTGCTTGAATATCTAAGAAATACACTAATACTTTCAACGCCCTGATTATCCTATACATGTGCAAAACCGGATGTATACAAGCATTTACCTACGTTAGTCACCCACGTCTTTTTGCCATAATTATCTGAGCTTAACAATACTTTGTATGCTTTGCAAGGTGACCTGGTATTGTCTATCCTTGTTAATTTCAGCCAGTAACTCACACACTTTACATACGAATTCAGATAAATTGGATTATCTTCCGAGTTCTCCATAGACAGTCATTAGGTGTTCGGCATCAACATTTAGATAAAGTTTCATAGCAAAAAGTTGATTTTTTTCAGCATCACTACCATTTTCAAATGCCCATATCTCAGCACTATACTGTAATATCGGTTGTACTTGCGAGTCAAAACGCTTTGTAAAAATATTAAATGAATTACAGTTAAACTTATGCATAATAAAATTATGGAGAATAATCAGTGAAGCTCTCTTTGCTCTGTTCATCAAATCCCAACAAGCAAAACTAGAACTTAACCTAGTTGAAAATTTCTAATGCTAGCTCGTTAATGAAAAGAGAAAATAAAACAGAACTAAGTACATCACCCTGCTTCACACCATAAGTACAACTCACATAATCTGACAACCTGGCTCCATTTCTTATTCTAGCTTTCACTTCACTATACATACTTTTGATACATCTATAGAGCTTGCCTCTAACGCCATAATAATTTCATAGAGACTGAGTCAAATGCTTTTTCGAAATCTACAAATGCAGCCTATAATTTCCGATTAATAGCAAACTCCTTCTGTATTGCGGCTAACAAAACAAACGTATGATCTATTGTAGAATAATCTTTTTTAAAGCCACCTTGGTGTTCACCTGTCATATCATTTAAGTGTATCCATTCCTGAAGTCTATTGTTTATGACAGAACTGTCCAATTTACTACTAATATCACACAACGATATGTCTCTATAGATGTTTGTGCTCTCTCTCTCTCTCTCTCTCTCTCTCTCTCTCTCTCTCTCTCTCTCTCTCTCTCTCTCTCTCTCTCTGTCTGTCTCTCTGTCTTTCGCTACTGTACTGAACAGAATGTTGATCATATCACTACATATTTTTTTCCTTAAAGCGACGTTTTCTAACAAAGTCTAATTAGAATTCCCCAAGGCACCTGTCTAAAAGTAACCTGAATCCGGATTTCATAATACAAACAACTCTGTGGGTTTATCAAGTCATCAAATGTCCCCCTCTTCCTTCCCCCATTCTTTAACCCTCCCTCACAGTTGCAAACGAGTGGTGTGGGTCCACCTTCCTCAGTCCCCCCCCCCCACCTCCCACCACCTCTCTCGCATTATTTCCTCCACCACCTCCCAACTCCCCCCTCCCTCACCCCCCCTCTGTCAAGCGTTGCCTTGCATCAGAATAAGCTCTCGTACCTGCTACACATGACAGCCATGTTTTAACCCGCTGCAGGTACTCGATCACACACTTGACACTGTCTGTGTCTGCATGTGATGATTTTTTTTTTCTCTCACTCTTCTGTTGCTCGAAGGTGCTACGCGGCAAAGTGCGACACTTGTCTTCGAGTGTGTAAATGTGTGTTTGTGCATCATTGGTGTTTGCATTGCCAGGCAGAATTATTGTCTTTTTCTCTGTAGATGTAGGGATATAATCTGGATATGATAACACAAGTTGTGATTTTACAGGGCTGTTAAAAGTCACATTCTCTTATAGACTGCAGTAAGAATTCCCCAGGCTTATGTCTACAGTTTGATCTGAATTTCATTCGCAAACACCTTCACGAAGTTGTCTGTTACTCCTACCCATCCCCCATTCACCCCCCCCCATCTCCCCCCATTCACCCCCCACTCCACATCCCAGTTGGTGAGGGCTCACCTCCCTGTAGTCCCCCACCCCCACACCTCCTCTCAGCACAAATCGCTCCCCCACCCCCATCTCAGCACTACTCTCGACCCCACCCCAACCCCATCTCAGCACTACTCTTCCCCCCACCCCCTCTCATCACTGCTCTCCCCCACACCCCCACTCCTCTCAGCACTACTCTCCCCCACCCCCACACCTCCTCTCAGCACTACTCTTCCCCCCACCCCTCTCAGCACTACTCTCCCCCCACCCCCACCCCTCTCAGCACTACTCTCCCCCCATCTCCACCCCTTCTCAGCACTACTCTCCCCCCCCCCCCGACCCCTCTCAGCACTACTCTCCCTCCCACCCCCACCCCATCTCAGTACTACTCTTCCCCCCACCCCATCTCAGCACTACTTTTACCCCCACCCCCTCTCAGCACTACTCTTACCCCCACCCCCACCCCTCTCAGCACTACTCTCCCACCCCCACCCCACCCCCTCTCAGCACTACTCTTACCCCCACCCCCACCCCCTCTCAGCACTACTCTTACCCCCACCCCACCCCCTCTCAGCACTACTCTTACCCCCACCCCCACCCCCTCTCAGCACTACTCTTCTCCCCACCCCCTCTCAGCACTACTCTTCTCCCCACCCCCTCTCAGCACTACTTTCCAACCCCACCCCCTCTCAGCACTACTCTTACCCCCACCCCTCTCAGCACTACTGTCTCCCCCCCCACCCCTACCCCTCTCAGCACTACTCCCCCCCCCACCCCCACCCCTCTCAGCGCTACTCTCCCACCCCACCCGTACTCCCTCTCAGCACTACTCTCCCACCCCACCCGTACTCCCTCTCAGCACTACTCCCCCCCCACCCCCACCCCCACCCCTCTCAGCACTACTCTCCCACCCCACCCGTACTCCCTCTCAGCATTACTAGCTCCCCCCACACCCCCTACCCCCATGCTTCTTTTCCGTTCGTGCCATGCCATGCTTTGCATCCATAATAGCCTCCATACCTGCTACAGCAGTATTTTCAAAGTGACGCAGGCACACGACCCCACACTTTGTCTGGATGTAATGCTTTTGTTTCTACCCCGCTGTTTTGTTGGTTGAGAGAGCCAAGCAACAAGTAAGTGTCCACTCTTGTCGAGTGTGTGTGTGTGTGTGTGTGTTAATGTGTGTCTGTGCGTCATACAGGTTTGTATTTGTCAAGGAGATTCTTTTTTCCCCCCACTGATATGGGTTTTAGAGATATCTCTGCATTTGATGAGACAAGGCGTGATTTTACATACCTGTAAAAGTCACGTTCTCTAAGTACACCGCAATTAGAATTCCCCAGGCGCATGTCTACAACAGAATCCGTCGGATTTCAAAAACAAACAGTAAAATCAAGCAGTCAGAGACCCCCCACCCTCCCCGTTGTGAACGAATGATTATTAGGGTTACCTTCCTTAGTGCCCAACTCCCCCCCACCACCCCTACCCCCCTCTGCCCCACCTCTACCCACCTTCCTTCCTCCCCACTTCCCTCCTCCAGTCATTCCTTGCAATCAAAATAACATCCGTACCTGTTCCACGTGACAGCGGTATTTCAACCTGCCGCAGGCACACCATCGCAGACTTGTGTCTGTATGCAATGGTGGTTGTCTCCCCGTCGGCTCTTCTATTGGTTGGGAGAGTGAGGCGACTAAGTGACCACTCTTGATGAGTGTGCTTGTTCGTCACACATGTTTTAATTGTCAAGGAGTTCGGTCTTTTTTGTAGGGTTTTTTTTTTTCAACACTATTTTAAGGATATCGCTGTCTGTGATAATGATGATAATACAAAGCGTGATTTTACACGGCTGTTTTCAAACTGAAGGTAACAAGGCGTGATTTTATAACGTTATCTTCATCACACAAGACGTGATTTTTCATGCTGTCTTCGTCATACGACGGAGGCGTGATTGTTGCGGTTCCTGCAGCTGAGGTAAGGAAACTTGTTTTTTCAAAACATTCTGACAATCAGCACACATAAACGAAAACAAGTTGTCAAAGAAAGACACGTAAGACAAAAACATAAAATAAACAAAGTGAAAATGGCAATGATGTGACATGGAGCAAAATAATTTTTATGACATTCCAAGTTGTTGTTTTTTTATTTAAAAGACAAGGAAAAAAAAAGGAAGTTTGTCCGTTTATTTTGCCCATTGTCAAGGAACGAATTGCACGATTTTTGTGTGCTCTCTTCTGATTGGTCGGACTGGCAGAGTCAGAAGTTTGGATGTGCAGTGAACAGATTCCTGCCTCACTTTCTGTATGAGAGAGAGAGAGATGTGAGCATGAAATTTGTTGAGAGAATGCTGCAGGATGAGTATCAGTATCAGTAGCTCAAGGAGGCGTCACTGCGTTCGGACAAATCCATATACGCTACACCACATCTGCCAAGCAGATGCCTGACCAGCAGCGTAACCCAACGCGCTTAGTCAGGCCTTGAGAGAGAAAAAAAAAGTATATATATA
>NC_134896.1:13333144-13353144 GCF_041734735.1 Babylonia areolata | reverse complement strand
TGTCTCCTTCTCTCCCCGTCTCTGTCTCTCCCCCCCTCTCTCTCTCCTTCTCTATCTCCTTTCCTCTCTACCTCCTGCCTGTCTCTGTCTCTCTGTCTGTTTCTCTCTCCCCTCTCTCTTCCCTCTCTTTCTGTCTCTCTCCCTCTCTCTTTCTTTGTCTCCCCCACCTCTCTCTCTATCCCTCTTTCCCTATCTCTCTGTCTCTGTCTCTCTCTCTGTCTCTCTCTCTCTCTCTCTCTCTCTCTCTCTCTCTCTCTGTCAAACCAAACGAAGATCCTGTTTTTAATGACTCACAGCACTCTTTTCGGTCTGGGGGAATTCATTTCCTCACCCTGTTACCCCCTTTCTCTGTCTCTCCCCCTCTCTCTCTTTCTCTTTCTCTCTCTCTCTCTCTCTCTCTCTCTCTCTCTCTCTCTCTCTCTGTCTCCCCCTTCCCTTTTTATCACTATGTCCCTGTCCAACCAAACGAAGATCGTGTTCCTAAGTAATCACTCACCAGCCTTGGGAGTTGTGTGATTCATTTCCTCAACCGGTTTCCTTCCCCCCCCACCCCCACCCATTTCTCTCTCACTCTCTCTCTCTCTCTCTCTCTCTCTCTCTCTCTCTCTCTTCTCCCTCTCTCTTTCTCCTCTCTCTCTCTCTCTCTCTGTCTTTCTCCCTTCCCTCTTTATCACTGTCTCTATCTGTGCCACTAAAAGAATATCATGTTCCTAATCACTCGCAGCATTAGTCTCGGGGTGATTCATTTCCCTACCCACCTCTTCTCTCTCTCTCTCTCTCTCTCTCTCTCTCTCTCTCTCTCTCTCTCTCTTCTCTCTCTCTCTTTATCCATTCCCTCTATCACCATCTCTCTGTCCAACCAAACAGAATATCGTGTTCTTAATCACTCACAGCACAAGGGTCTGGGAGATTCATTTCTCCTCTCTCTCTCTCTCTGTATGTCTCTCTCTCTCCCTCTCTCTCCCTCTCTCTGTGTGTCTCTCTCTCTTTCTGTCTCTCTTTCTCTCTCTCTCTCCCTTTCTGTCTCTCTCTGTCTCTGTCTCCTTCTCTCTCTCTCTCTCCCCCTCTCTCTCTCCCTCTCTCTCTCTCTCTCTCTCTCTCTCTCTCTCTCTCTCTCTCTCCCTCTCTCTCTCCCTCTCTCTCTCCCTCTCTCTCTCTCTTTATCTCTCTCTGTGTCTCCCTCTCTCTCTCTGTCTCTCTCTCTCCCTCTGTCTCCCTCTCTCTGTCTCCCTCTGTCTCTCTCTCTGTCTCCCTCTCTCTCTCTTTCTCTACCTCTCTCTCTCTCTCTCTCTCTCTCTCCCTCTCTCCCCTCTCTCTTTCCCTCTTTCTGTCTCTCTCCCTCTCTCTCTCTTTCTTTGTCTCCCCCTCTCTCTCTATCCCTCTTTCCCTATCTCTCTGTCTCTGTCTCTGTATCTCTCTCTCTCTCTCTCTCTCTCTCTCTCTCTCTCTCTCTCACTGTGTGTGTTCAAACCAAACGAAGATCCTGTTTTTAATGACTCACAGCACTCTTTTCGGTCTGGGGGGATTCATTTCCCCACCCTGTTACACCCTTTCTCTCTCTCCCCCTCTCTCTCTTTCTCTCCTCTCACTCTCTCCCTATCTCTCTCTCTCTCTCTCTCTCTGTCTCTCCCTTCCCTCTTTATCACTATGTCTCTCTCTGTGCCACTAAAAGAATATCATGTTCCTAATCACTCACAGCATTAGAGTCTCGGGGTGATTCATTTCCGTACCCACCTCTCTCTCTCTCTCTCTCTTTATCCCTTCTCTCCTATCACCATCTCTCTGTCCAACCAAACAGAATATGTGTTCTTAATCCTCACAGCAACAAGGGTCTGGGGGGATTAATTCCCCCTCTGTTTCTCTCCCTCTCTCTCTCTCTCCCCCCTCTCTCTCTCCCCCTCTCTCTGGGCCTCTCTCTCTCCCCCTCTCTCTCTCCGTCTCTCTCTCCCTCTCTCTCTCCCTCTCTCTCTCTCCCCCTCTCTCTCTTTCTCTCTCTCTCCCTCTCTCTCCATTTCTTTACTCTCTTCCTCTCTCTCTCCCTCTTCCTCTCTCTCTCTCCCTCTCTCCCTCTCTCTCTCTCTGTCTCTCTTTCTTTTCTCTCCCTCTCTTCTCTCTCTCCCTCCCCTCTCCCTATCTCCTTCTCTCTCTCTGTCTCCCCCTTCCCTTTTTATCACTATTCTCCCTGTCCAACCAAACGAAGATCGTGTTCCTAAGTAATCACTCACAGCCTTAGGGGTTGTGTGATTCATTTCCTCAGCGTTTTCCTTCCTGCCCCCCGCACCCCCCTCCCCCCCTGTGTATGAGTAAATATTGTGTGACTCACTGAAAAAAGAATTGATACTGCCCTTCCACCCTTCCCCACCTTGGAATGGAGTAAAGTGCTGGAAAGACTTCGCTATGACGCCAACCCATTCAGTCAATGAGCTTGTTTCTTTGAAACATTGATGTTCGTTGTGGAATCGAACTGCGTCCATTTGGCATTTCCAGGATTCTTTACAATCATTTACTTCAAATTTACTATAATCGTTCATGGAGAGAAGCTTGTATTGGAATGGGGGGAGGGAGGGGGAATATGGGGAAATCTTTCTGATGTTATATCATTGCCTTTCATATTTCAGAAATTCTTTATGATTATTGACCTCAGTTTCATTGTAATCCTTCACAGTGAGAAGCCTGGGGATATGAGGAAGTCTTTATATTGCTCTATCATTGAGACGATGGTCATTGTGGTGTCCCTAAAAAATATCAGCTATTTCTTTCTCTTATTAATTTAGAACGAACTTCTTCTCTGGTCTGTTTCTTTTTTACTTTTACATAGCATTTTATGCCAGATAGATAGATAGATAGATAGATAGATAGATAGATAGATAGATAGATATGAATCAGTTTGTGTTCTTTTACGTGTTTTACTTTGAATTCTGTAGGCAGGCGATGCTTAGAAAAAGTGAAGGATGCCTTCCTGGAGGAATATTCAAACCTTCCTTATGCCTTTTCTGTTGGTCTTCTTTTTCTTTTTTTCGTGAGATGTTATTTTGCGTGACAGTCTTAAAATTCGCTTTCTGACCAACATGGCACGAACACATTTTATTGAAGACGACAGCTTTTGGTAATTCAAGGACGAGTCTGAGCCAAATATTGTCAGAAAGTGACAGGTACTAGTATCGCATTCTAAAATCATAGTTCTGCTACTAAACCGCTTTTTATAACTATTCAAATTCATGCTATTTTCCTTTTTCTCTCTCTCTCTCCCTCTCTATCTTTTTCTCCCTTCCCTCTTTATCACTATGTCTCTGTCTGTGTGCCACCAAAAGAATATCATGTTCCTAATCACTCACAGCATTAGAGTCTCGGGGTGGTTCATTTCCCTGCCCACCTCTTTCTCTCTCTCTCTCTCCCTCTCTCTCTCTCTCTCTCTCTCTCTCTCTCTCTCTCTCTCTCCCATCTCTCTGTCCAACCAAACAGAATATCGTGTTCTTAATCACTCACAGCACAAGGGTCTGGGGGATTCATTCCCCCTCTGTTTCTCTCCCTCTCTCTCTCTCTTCCCCCTCTCTCTCTCTGTATTTCTCTCTCTCCCCTATCTCTCCCTCTCTCTTTCCCCCTCTTTCTGTCTCTCTCTCTCTCTTCCCCTTTCTCTGTGCCTCTCTCCTCTCTCTTTCTCCCTCTCCCTCTCTCTGTCTCCCCCTCTCTCCCTCCCTCCCTCTTTGTCTCTCTCCCCCTCTCTTTCTCCCTCCCTCTCGCTCTTTCTCTCTCCTCTCTCTCTCCCTCTCTCTCCCTCTCTCTCCCTCTCTCTCTCCCCTCTCTCTGTCTCTCTCCCCCTCTCTCTCTCCCTCCCTCTCGCTCTTTCTCTTTCTCTCTCTTTCTCTCTCTCTCTCCATCTCTTTCTCTCTTCCTCTCTCTCCCTCTATTTCTCTTTCCCCCTCTCTCTCTCCCTCTCTCTCCCCCTCTCTCTCTCCCTGTCTCTCTCTCTCTCTGTCTTCCTTCCCCCCCCCTCTCTCTCTGACAAACCAGAGGCTCACAACACTCTTTTGGGCCTGGGGGGATTCATTTCTTCACCCTGTTCCCCCCTCCCTGTCTCTCCCTCCCTCTCTCTCTCCCTCTCCCTATCTCCTTCTCTCTCTCTCTCTCTCTGTCTCTGTCTCCCCCTTCCCTCTTTATCACTATCTCCCTGTCCAACCAAACGAAGATCGTGTTCTTAAGTAATCACTCACAGCCCTAGGGGCTAGGTGATTCATTTCCTCAACCTGTTTCCTTCCCTCTCCCCTCTCTCTCTCTCTCCTTCTCTCTCTCTCTCTATCTCTTTCTCTCTGTCTCTCTCCCTATCTCTTTCTCTCTGTCTCTCTCCCCTATTTATCACTATATCTCTCTGTCCAGCCCCAAAAGAAGATCGTGTTCTTCGGTAATCACTCACAGCACTACACTGGAGTCTCGGGGTGATTCATTTCCTCAGGTCACTATCGGTCGGTCCCTGATGACCTGTGGCCAAGCCACGCCGTCCCGGAGAGACCCGGGTGTGGTCTGTGACTTTTGTGTCGATGGTCACGACGTTGCCTGCCGTGCCAGAATGGTTAAGACGCTCAGCTGCCAATACAGAGAGTCCGTGAGGGTGTGGGTTCGAATCCCGCTCTCGCCCTTTCTCCTAAGTTTGACTGGAAAATCAAACTGAGCGTCTAGTCTTTCGGATGAGACGATAAACCGAGGTCCCGTGTGCAGCACGCACTTGGCGCACTGAAAAAGAACCCATGGCAACGAGAGTGTTGTCCTCTGGCGAAATTACGTAAAATGAAATCCACTTTCATAGGTACACAAATATGTAAGCATGCACTCAAGGCCTGACTAAGCGCGTTGGGTTATGCTGCTGGTCAGGCATCTGCTCAACAGATGTGGTGTAGCGTGTATGGATTTGTCCGAACGCAGTGACGCCTCCTTGAGGAAGTGAAACTGAAGTGAAACTGAAACTGCCTGCCGTGCTGGAACTTACGTCACTGTGTGCACCGCCCTGTAGTGGCCTGACTTAATTAATTTTTAGCGTGTTGGGGTGTTTTTTTTGCTAAGCTGGTCAGACGTCTTTCCAGCAACGTGGTGTAGCGTATAGAATAGAATATGTCTCTGTTACCTATTGTACCGGGGTCACTAGGAACAGGGAGGGGTGGGGGGGTCGGGGGTGGTTAGTACATAAAAGGTAACAAGCAGAAGTCGAAAATCATTACAAACACAAGATACAGTAAGATTTTGGACACATACACGTGCATCTCAATATAAAAACTTGTGCGTGCACACTCAGAACGCAACAACGCACGCACGCACGCAGCGCGCGACACACACACACACACACACACACACACACACACACACACACACACACACAGAGTTTTTAACATAAGCCACACATTGCTCATCAGTTACGAGCGGGGCTGATGACTTGATCTTCAGTTCAAAATTGAATGGTCATTGATTGCACACTTCTCTCTTTAATCATACTGGATTTGCTCGACAGACAGGGGAAAAAGCTATAGTGGCTAAGCGATTCGTAGCTAGCTTGACCACTAAGACTTCTGCTGGTCCATCATCTGTCTAGCAGATATGGTGTAGGTATATAGTAATAATAATAATAATAATAATAATGGATACTTATATAGCACACTATCCAGAAATCTGCTCTAAGTGCTTTACAAAAACGCTTTTGTTAACATAAAACATTACATCTATGTTACATACACACACCAGAATGTGACTACACACACACACACACACACACACACACACACACACACACACACACACACACACACACACACTGCATACATACATTTTCACATACATGTGTATCTAACAGCTACCCTAACACATACGCACACATAGGCAGGCACAAACTTACATAAACACTCGCACACACAATACACATTCATATACATGCATGTAGTTATGTACACATACATATGTATACACACATAGTCAAGCACAGCAAACGCAAAGGAAGTGGACCTGCCACAATTGAACTTATTGCTGAGGGAAAAGGTGAGTTTTGAGACGAGATTTAAAAAGATGCGAGGGAATCAGAATGACGGAGGTTATCAGGGAGCTTGTTCCACGTCTTTGGCGATTGAAAAGAAAACGATCTGTGTCCATGGGTCTGTCTTCTGACCTATATGAATTTGTCGTCCGAACGCTGTGACGCCTCCTTGAGAAACTAAAAGCGGCGTGGGTGGGGCAAGGGGGTCGGGGGGCGGTGGGGGGAAGGGATGGAGAAGGGGGTGTACGGAGAGTCCCATAATGGTTGTTGAAGCTACCACCGGGCTTCGATGGAAGCACTGGTTTCTGGTTATTCCTTTTTTTTTCTTTCTTTCTTTTCTTCTTTTTTTTTTTTTTTTATATCCGAGACTTATGTTTGCAGAGGAGAGAACGTATCCATTTGTCATTCTCTCTGTCTGTATGTCTATGTCTATGTCTATGTTTCTGTCTCTCTGTCTGTCTCTGTCTGTCTGTCTGTCTGTCTATGTCTATGACTATATCTATGTCTATGTCGGTCTCTGTCTGTCTCTGTCTCTATCTATGACTATGTCTATGTCTCTGTCTCTGTCTGTCTCTGTCTGTCTGTCTCGAGTTCTGAGTTCTCTCTGTGTGTGTGTGTGTGTGTGTGTGTGTGTGTGTGTGTGTGTGTGTGTGTGTGTGGCTTTTTGCTAAAAAAAATCTGTCGCCTACCTTTCTTCTTTTTTCTAGCTCTGTCTCTCTCTTTCTCTCTCTTTCTCCCTAGCCTAAATCTCGGACAGTAGGCTCTTCCTGGCAAACCAAATTCCAGACTGTCGATTATATCCATCTCACCTGCTCTTTGAAAAATAAAACGCGGACTCCTTTTCCAGTGCACACACACAAAAAAAAAAAAAAAAAAAAAAAGCGTCTACGTGAGAATCTAATCTCAGTCGAGAGAAGGTTGTCTGTTGCAAAAAAAAAAAAAAAAAAAAAAAAAAAAAAAAATCTTTGTTCACTCCGAACATTGCTAGTGCCAAATTCCTTGTCTTTGGCTTGTTCTTTTTCTTCTTCTTCTTCTTTATATCCAAGTCTCATCCGCTCCTCTTTTTTCTTTGTCTCTTTCTTTCTTTCTTTCTTTCCCTCCCTCCCTTCCTGATCTCCCTCTGTCTATTTTCTGTGCGTATACCAGTGTGTGTGTGTGCAGTGT
The DNA here is from genome assembly GCF_041734735.1 of Babylonia areolata. Lineage (NCBI taxonomy): Eukaryota > Metazoa > Mollusca > Gastropoda > Neogastropoda > Buccinidae > Babylonia > Babylonia areolata. The sequence continues at coordinate 13,345,967 of NC_134896.1, read as the reverse complement.
GTGTGTGTGTGTACGTGCGTGTGTGTGTGTGTGTGTGTGTGTGTGTGTGTGTGTGTGTGTGTGTGTGCGCGCGTGCGTGCGCGCGTGTGTGTGTGTGTGTGTGTGTGCGTGTGTGTGTGTGTGTGTGTGTGTGTGTGTGTGTGTGTGTGTGTTTCAAGGGAGGGTTGTGCCACAGCCACCACTGATGAAGTATGGCTGCCTCCATGACGGGGGAAATAAAAAAAAATCCCTGTCATACACGTAAAAGCCCACTCGTGTACATACGAGTGAACGTGGGAGTTGCAGCATACGAACGAACGAAGTAGTAGTCATGAGAGAACATGTACAAAAGTTCTTTTCCATTGCCCACCCTTCCCCCCTCAACCTTCCCCCACCCACCCACCCACACACACACACACACTCTCGTCCCCATCCGGACTCACGCCACCCCACTGACTTCGTCAAAATGTTGTTATAACCTGTATTCTAAAGCCGTAAAAATAATTTTTGAAAAAGAAAAGAAAAAAGGCCCAGTTTGCTTTTATCCGTTTTGTAAAAATAGATAAATGAATAAATAAATGAATAAATAAATAAACAAATAAATTAATAAATGAATGAATGTATGAATGATGAATAAATAAATAAATAAATGAATGAATAAATAAATAAATGAATAGATAGATAAATGAATAGAATAAATGAATAACTGATTAGGTAAAAAAAAAAAAAAAAAAAAAGAAAGAAAAGAAAAAAACCAACACCGGAATATAGTTCAAAACACACGGGTAAGCGGGCACTCGTCAAGGGGGTGGTTGCACGGTGCCCTCCTCAGTCCGTCTGGAAGACTTGACACACATCAGCAGATCACATCATCACGTGACGGCGGGCTCAACTGACTTCCACCACCACCACCACCACGTCAGACCCACTTGATCTCCTCAGAGTTGCCTCCTCTTCTTCAGGGACCTGAGCGGAAACAACTGCTCATGCTACTTATTACTCGCCGTTTTCGTTGTTGCTGTTCGTTTGAGTTGCATGCCGGTGTAGGAGGGAGGGAAAGGGCTCCTGGGGGAAAAACACTCCATGGTTTTTTTTTTTTTTTGGGGGGGGGGTGGGTCTTTGCATTTAAATCCATGATAACCTTGTATTGTATCGTGTGGCTTGCTCAGGATTAAAGAGGCTATGCCAGTCTTGAATAAAATCAAATTTGTGTTTGCACATTTCTTCTGTCTTTGCTGCTGTGTGCACATGTCAAATGATGGGTATAAGAACAGGCCCGGCGCTTCCTTTTTTTTTTTTTTTTTTTTGAGGAAGTGTCTGGGTTTGTCCCAATGTACCTTTTAATTACCTGTGTGCTTGCTGAATCGGTAGCGTGAGCAACACTTGACTTGAAGTTGTGTACCTTGTGAATGGAGAGAGTCACCACTCTTTACCATTTGTTAATCATTTCATCTCCTGGCCTCATTCTTTGTTAATTTCTTGTATTGCATTGTATCGCATTGCATTGCATTGTATTGCTTTGGATTGTAATGCATTGTATCGCATTGCATTGCATTGTATCGCATTGCATTGTATTGTAATTCATTGTATTGTATTGTATTGCATTGTATTATATTACTTTTGTCACGGTGCAGATGATGGGGCAGCAAAAAACAAAACAAAAAAAAACAAAAAAAAACACAACTTTTGTCACGACAGATTTCTCTGTGTGAAACTCGGGCTGCTCTTGCATCTGGAAGAGAGCGCGTCGCCACAGTTGAGCGCCACCTTTTTTTTTCTGCCTGCAAGTGTATGTTTGATTATCAAAATAGACTCTTTTTTGTTATTTTGTTTTGTTTTTGCTAGGGACAACCCTTTTGTTTTGTTTTTACGTAGACTTAGTCTAATGGGTTTATCGTCTCATTCGAATGGCGAGCACCGCAGAAAGACACACACACACACACACACACACACACACACACAATCCAACCACCACCACTCAACGTCTAGTGCCGGGAAGAGGGAATGAAAATCGCGGTCTGTGCATGGAACACGAAACCCGTGAACGCTCGGTTCCTTGGTCAGAGCATTACCGCTAGGCTACTGCTCCTTAGCTTTGTAGATAGTTATAGGCTCTGTACCGCTAGGCTGCTGCTCCTTAGCTTTGTAGATAGTTATAGGCTCTGTACCGCTAGGGTACTGCTCCTTAGCTTTGTAGATAGTTATAGGCTCTGTACCGCTAGGCTACTGCTCCTTAGCTTTGTAGATAGTTATAGGCTCTGTACCGCTAGGCTACTGCTCCTTAGCTTTGTAGATAGGCTGTACCACTTGGCTGCTGCTCCTTAGCTTTGTAGATAGGCTCTGTACCACTTGGCTGCTATCCCTTAGCTTTGTAGGTAGTTGGGTGCTGTACCACTTGGCTGCGATCCCTTAGCTTTGTAGATAGTTAGGTGCTGTACCGCTAGGCTGCTATTCCTTAGCTTTGTAGATAGTTGGGTGCTGTACCGCTAGGCTGCTATTCCTTAGCTTTGTAGGTAGTTGGGTGTTGTACCGCTAGGCTGCTATTCCTTAGCTTTGTAGGTAGTTGGGTGCTGTACCGCTAGGCTGCTATTCCTTAGCTTTGTAGGTAGTTGGGTGCTGTACCGCTAGGCTACTATTCCTTAGCTTTGTAGGTAGTTGCGTGTTGTACCGCTAGGCTACTGTTCCTTAGCTTTGTAGGTAGTTGGGTGCTGTACCGCTAGGCTGCTATTCCTTAGCTTTGTAGATAGTTGGGTGCTGTACCGCTAGGCTACTGTTTCTTTAGCTTTGTAGATATTTGGGCGATGTACCACAAGGCTATTGTTCCTTTGCTTTGTGGATAGTTGGGCGAAGTAGCGCTAGGCTACTATTCCTTAGCTTTGTAGCTAGTCGGGCGCTGTACCACTAGGCTACTGTTCCTTAGCTTTGTAGACAGTGTTATACATTGCAACAAAACTATGTCATGGGAAACTACTTCCCAAAAACTATGCGACAGCTTTAACCTGGCGAGAAATGAATAAATTGATCAGCAAAGATCTACAAACTCTTTGAGTTGTATGCATTCCTTCATAAATACAATACCATGTTACTAATTCAGGTAGCCTGGGCCCTGTGCCACGCGGCTAACCGCTCCCTTAGCGTTTGTAGCCAGCTGTACAGGGCATTGGTGTCGCAGCAGACAGAGTGTCCCTCGATCGCTGCTCGGAGTTTCCTGTTCCCTTGCCCCTGGCTCCACTGGTTTGTGGTGGACCCGGTAGTCCGTCGTGGCGATCGATTAAACATCGGGGTGTGGGCGTGGGAGGAGGAGGGGGAGATAATGGGGTGGATGTAAAGAGAGGACAGGGGGTGGGGTGGGGGGAGGATTTGGGGGGTTGATATAGAGTAGACAATATGGACGTGGGTGTGTGAGGGAGGGGGTAGGTGTGTGTGGGTGGCCCCTGGGAGTTAAGGGTGTGGATTGGGTGAGGGGTGAGGGGCGCGGAATGGGGGTGGAGAGGCAAGACAGCGACTGGAAACATTGATTTTTGGGGGGACTGGTGGGGGTTTGGGTGAGAGGGAAGGTATGGTGAGTGGGTTGGTGGGTGGGTGGGGAGGGGATATCGGGAGATTTATCATGGAGTGGAAAGGGAGAACATGTCGCACACACACACACACACACGCGCGCGCGCGCGCGGCGCGCGCGTGTGTGTGTGTGTGTGTGTGTGTGTGTAAAGCTACAGAAGCAGCCAGTAGACATGGCAACAGCTACGTATTACCTGATTAGCAGTAATATCAGTCCTGCGGAGGTCGGCCTAACTACCGCTGTCACTGCATTAGCGCTGCATCGCTCACTAAAGGCAGGGCGAATGAGAATCTGATAGAAACGTAAAAATAACCAGAAACAGCAACGTCTGCATGTCCCTGAAGTATATTGTATAGACATAGAAAGTCTTACATGTCTGCAATGCACAAGGATTGGGGGATGGGGTGGGGGGGGTCGTGACGGGAGTGGGGGGGGGGGACCAGCCGTTGGCAGACCGCCGGGATTCGACGGAGAAAGTTCCTCCGTCGCAACAGGAAGCTTTCTTTCTCTTGGTTGAGATTAGCCAAGAGGTCTCGTGATGCAGCAGACGCATTCAGGGCTGAAAGGAAACCTAATGAAACCCCACCTCATCGTTTAGGACTAACTGCCTCCAGGAGTGCAGGAAAATTATGCTGGAAAGTTAACCTAATGAAACCCCACCTCATCGTTTAGGACTAACTGCCTCCAGGAGTGCAGGAAAATTATGCTGGAAAGTTAACCTAATGAAACCCCACCTCATCGTTTAGGACTAACTGCCTCCAGGAGTGCAGGAAAATTATGCTGGAAAGTTAACCTAATGAAATCCCACATCGTTTAGGACTAACTGCCTCCAGGAGTGCAGGAAAATTATGCTGGAAAGTTAACCTAATGAAACCCCACCACATCGTTTAGGACTAACTGCCTCCAGGAGTGCAGGAAAATTATGCTGGAAAGTTAACCTAATGAAATCCCACATCGTTTAGGACTAACTGCCTCCAGGAGTGCAGGAAAATTATGCTGGAAAGTTAACCTAATGAAACCCCACCTCATCGTTTAGGACTAACTGCCTCCAGGAGTGCAGGAAAATTATGCTGGAAAGTTAACCTAATGAAATCCCACATCGTTTAGGACTAACTGCCTCCAGGAGTGCAGGAAAATTATGCTGGAAAGTTAACCTAATGAAACCCCACCTCATCGTTTAGGACTAACTGCCTCCAGGAGTGCAGGAAAATTATGCTGGAAAGTTAACCTAATGAAACCCCACCACATCGTTTAGGACTAACTGCCTCCAGGAGTGCAGGAAAATTATGCTGGAAAGTTAACCTAATGAAATCCCACATCGTTTAGGACTAACTGCCTCCAGGAGTGTAGGAAAATTATGCTGGAAAGTTAACCTAATGAAATCCCACATCGTTTAGGACTAACTGCCTCCAGGAGTGTAGGAAAATTATGCTGGAAAGTTAACCTAATGAAATCCCACATCGGTTAGGACTAACTGCCTCCAGGAGTGCAGGAAAATTATGCTGGAAAGTTAACCTAATGAAATCCCACATCGTTTAGGACTAACTGCCTCCAGGAGTGCAGGAAAATTATGCTGGAAAGTTAACCTAATGAAATCCCACATCGGTTAGGAACAAACTGCCTCCAGGAAGATAGGGGGGAAAAAATTCTGCTGGAAAGTCCTGACACAGCGAGTCTGAAGATTCACTCTGCCCGTTGAGTATTGTGAATAGACATGAAAATTCTGCGGGTAGGCTGATGATTGATAAGACATAATATGAGTCATCTTCATTCAGATATTTTGGTTGATCGTCACATGACTTGCAGTCCACATGTTGTGAGTTCGAACTGCTGGCACGCGACATTAAAACAAGAGGCACTGTAGCCGTAACTTATGCAAGATTAATGATCAGATAATGTAATAACCATTTTGGTGATGAAATACAACCCACTACATTATTATTATTTCAGGACATCCAGCTACTGAACACAGTGTCGGCATTTTATGACATTAATTCGTTTCCGGCGACTGTCTGTGACGTCACAGCGCTCTCCTGCAACACTGCGAGACGTTGAAATACTCCATGACAACAGACAGACGAACTTTACTCAGCACGAGTGTGTGTGTGGTGGTGTCATGCATTTTTGTTATCTAAAATAACGAAAGATTTTGCATATCAAGGTGATTTTGCATAATTTTATAACGTTTGAAATCGTCTTTTGGGGACATTTTAACTAACGTCTTTTGGGGATATTTAACTGACGTCTTTTGGGGACGTTTAACTAAAGTCTTTTGGGGACGTTTAACTAACGTCTGTTGCGGATATTTAACTAACGTCTTTTGGGGACGTTTTACTAACGTCTTTTATGGATATTTAGCTAACGTCTTTTGAGGACGTTTAACTAACGTCTTTTGGGGACGTTTAACTAACGTCTTTTGGGGATATTTAACTAACGTCTTTTGGGGACTTTTAACTTAAGTCTTTTGGGGACGTTTAACTAACGTCTTTTGGGGACGTTTAACTAACGTCTTTTGGGGACGTTTAACTAACGTCTTTTTGGGACATTTAACTTGTTGGCGTTCTGGTGGTTTCTGTTGTGTTAGATTGGCCTCTGCCCCCTTCCTCTCTCCACTCTCCTGGAGTTGTTAGCCCTGACAGCTGTAATCATCACTTCGAGATGGGTGTCGACGTGTTGTCCAAATGTAACTAATTCAATAATCGACTTTAAAAAAACTGATTAAATTACTGACCAATTCAGTGACTGGTTTACTAACACACTGATGCAAATCATAACTCAATGCATCCTACTTGGACTGCAGATATATTTTGCTGTTGTTGTTGTTGTTGGTGGTGGTGGTGGTGTTTTTCAGCAAACTTACTTCAGATTATATCCTTCTGTCTTGAAAGTTATGACCACATCAAGACTTCTTAGCAAAATCTCAACCAAGAGAACTAAACTTTCTGTTTTTAGCAAACTATCTCAAACCCACACTGTCATATCAAATACTGACCAGTGCCCTTGTGGCACAGGCCCACAGACCCCCTCCCATATCCTGCAGTCCTGCCCCACCTTTGACGCTCTGAGACGCCAGGCATGGCCCAGCCCGGTGGAGCTCCAAGAGAAACTGTGGAGACCGGTGGGGTCCCTGCGACGGACCGCGGACTTCGCTGTCCTGACCGAACTGAAGATCTAGCGTGGCCAGGGAACGCGGAAGAAGAAGAAGAAACCCACACTGTCGAAGTCAGGCACCTTGTCCACGGTTGATTAACTCACGGCCAGTCCTCTCTTCTCCTCTACACAGACCCATCGGATGTCCAGTGGGTGTCTGAATGACCCAACCTTTAGCTTCCGTCGTCAGAATTGTGGTATTCTTTGTCAACATTCACCTCTTCAGTATAAGAGCCTTCCGCTTGCAATATTTTGATGATGGTAATTGGGGTGAAACGCTGTTAACGTCGTCTCTTTCGCCGTTCGTATGGAGAGAGTTAAAATGGTATCGCACAGTGGCCTCTTTAGGGCCGTCGGGACAGTGAATTCATATTCACCGTGTCAAGGGCTCCGCATTCCTAGGAAGACGAGGGCGTCATCCCTCCCTTCAGCGCCGTTTTAATCAACCTTCTCATACTTATAAAGTCAGGAAATCATTTTCACTTGAGTGAATGAAAAAAATGGAGAAAAGTCTGTTTCTCAGCAGCACAACACCAGTACAAAAACGCGACCTCAACACTGATCACAGGTAATAATAATTATTATATTTAAATAGCGCTTAATCTTGTGCAGAGACAAATCAAAGCGCTTTCACACCAGTCACACACACGCATGCATAACTCTAAAACCGGAAAAAAAACAACTGAAGACAAGGAAGAGGCAGGGAAGGGAGGCTATTTTGGGAAGAGGTGGGTTTTAAGACCAGACTTGAAAGAGCTGAGTGCGGAGACCTGACGAAGAGAAAGAGGAAGTTCATTCCAATTGTAAGGTCCAGAGACAGATAAAGAACGGCGGCCAACAGTCGAGTGTTCGAATCTGGGTATGCGTAAACAGAGTGGATCCGAAGCCGACCGTAGAGAGCGAGATGGTGTGTAGAGGTGAAGGCAGCCACAGAGATAGGAAGGGGCAGAGTTGTGAATACATTTATAACAAACGCCCAAGTGAACATGATGACCTGACTTTAGTAATGGAAGGTTTATAAACGGCGGAAGGAGAGGATTGCGCCACCGTCTTCCTGGGAATGCCGAGACCTTGACACAGTGAATGGTTATAGCCCTTGACACAGTGAATGGTTACAGCCCTTGACACAGTGAATGATTACAGCCCTTGACAGAGTGAATGATTGATTACAGCCCTTGACACAGTGAATGGTTACAGCCCTTGACACAGTGAATGATTGATTACAGCCCTTGACACAGTGAATGATTGATTACAGCCCTTGACACAGTGAATGGTTATAGCCCTTGACACAGTGAATGATTGATTACAGCCCTTGACACAGTGAATGGTTGATTACAGCCCTTGACACAGTGAATGATTGATTACAGCCCTTGACACAGTGAATGATTGATTACAGCCCTTGACACAGTGAATGGTTACAGCCCTTGACACAGTGAATGATCACAGCCCTTGACACGGTGAATGGTTACAGCCCTTGACACGGTGAATGGCTATAGCCCTTGACACGGTGAATGGTTATAGCCCTTGACACGGTGAATGGTTATAGCCCTTGACACGGTGAATGGCTATAGCCCTTGACACATGGTGAATTGTTATAGCCCTTTACATGGTGAATGGTTATAGTCTTTGACACAGTGAATGGTTATAGCCCTTGACACAGTGAATGGTTACAGCCCTTGACACAGTGAATGGTTACAGCCCTTGATACAGTGAATGGTTATAGCCCTTGACACAGTGAATGGTTATAGCCCTTGACACAGTGAATGGTTATAGCCCTTGACACAGTGAATGGTTACAGCCCTTGACACAGTGAATGGTTATAGCCCTTGACACAGTGAATGGTTATAGCCCTTGACACAGTGACTGGTTATGAATTCATCGTCATGAAGGCAGTATAATGGCCACTGTGTGGGGACCATTTTGACCGTGGACAAGGTTCCTGATGTCGACAGTGTTCGGTTCGAGATAGACGGGCGCAATAGCCGAGTGGTTAAAGCGTTGGACTTTCATTCTGAGGGTCCGGGGTTCGGATCTCGGTGACGGCGCCGGCCTGGTGGGTAAAGGGTGGAGATTTTTCCCGATCTCCCAGGTCAACATATGTGCAGAACCTGCCAGTGCCTGAACACTCTTTGTGTGTATACGCAAGCAGAAGATCAAATACGCACGTTAAAGATCCTTTAATCCATATCAGCGTTCGGTGGTTTATGGAAACAAGAACATACCCAGCATACCCCCCCCCCCCCCCCCAACACATAAAAGCCCACTCGTGTACATACGAGTGAACGTGGGAGTTGTAGCCCACGAACGCAGAAGAAGAAGAAGAAGAAGAAGAAGAAGAAGAAGAAGAAGAAAGAAGAAGGTTCGAGGGTGTGTGTGTGTGTGTGTGCGCGCGTGTGTGTGTGTGTATGTGTCTGTGCGTGTGTGTGTGTGTGTGTGGGTGTGTGTGTGTGTGTGTTGTGTGTGTGTGTGTGTGTGTGTGTGTGTTATCTTCAGTTTAACGTCTATTCACTGTAAGTGTTTTTAGACGGAAAGGAGTAAAGAAGCGGATAAAGGAAAGGGAATGCATGTGAATATTAGTGTAAAAAAAAAAAGTATTCATGTTATGTATCAGAGGAAAAGTATATTATAAGAAAAGGTCTAAAGAGATTGTGGTGTGTATTGAATGAGGTGTCACGGGAAGGAGAATATGTATATGCATATCAACAAGTATTAACCTACAACAATGTAAATATAAATGACAACATTAATATAACACATCAAAGGAGGATACCAACTGGACTGGAGTTTAAAATTTCCGAAAACATTCTAAGCAATGTGTGTGCGTGTGTGTGTGTGTGTGTGTGTGTGTGTGTGTGTGTGTGTGTGTGTGTGTGTGTGTGTGTGTGTGTGTGTGTGTGGTAGAGCAACCTTCTGTGATGTGTCAAGAGTTTTGCTGAGTCTGCTGAATTCCTTACACGTCTGTCTTCGATTGAATTCCGACCCCAGTCGTCGCAAAAGGTCAGCCTTTAGGGACTGCGCGGCGTCCGACCAGGCCATCAAATGACTTCCCCTGCTCTCTCAGATCGTCAGTCTGAATGTGCACAGAATCAGAATCGGAGCATTTTGTCAGTGTTGATATGAAAGTCACGCAGATGTACTTGACGCCAAAAGAATGATTAAAAAAAAAAAGAATAAACAAACTACTTCAACAACAGCAGTAGCAGGAGCAGCAGCAACAGCAACAACAACAGAAGATCGGCCGAATCTATATTTCGATGTGCATTTTGGATTGGGTTGTACTTGTAGTGCATCGTAGTGCATTGTACTGCATTGTAATGTGTTATGTTGTGTTGCGTTGCGTTGCGTTGCGTTGCGTTGCGTTGCGTTGTGTTGTGTTGCGCTGTGTTGTGTTGTATTGCGTTGTATGGCACTGTGTTGTGTTGTGTTGTATTTTATTGCTTTGTATTGCGTTGTGTTGTGTTGTGTTGTGTTGTGTTGTATTGCGTTGCGTTGCGTTGCGTTGTGTTCTATTGTGTTGTGTTGTCTTGCATTATATTGCACTGTGTTGTGTTGTGTTGTGCTGTGTTGTGTTGTGTTGTGTTGTATTGTGCTGTGTTGTGTTGTGTTGTGCTGTGTTGTGTTGTGTTGTGTTGTGTTGTATTGTGCTGTGTTGTGTTGTGTTGTGTTGTATTGTATTGTATTGCACTGTATTGCGTTGCGTTGTATTACTTTTGTCACAACAGATTCATCTTTTTGTGAAATTTCGGTCTTCTCTTCGTAGAAAGAGTGTGTCGCCACAGTGCAGCGCCACACGTTTTTTTGTTTGTTTGTCGTCGTTTTTTTGTTGTTGTTTTTTTTTCCTTGCTTTTGTCTGCAAGTTTGTTTGATTTGTGTGTGTGTGTGTATGTGTGTGTGTGTGTGTGTGTGTGTGTGTGTGTGTGTGTGTGTGTTTGAGAGAGAGAGAGGGAGGGAGAGGGAGAGAAGAGAAAGTTATATTACCACTGATTAAGAAATATTTTGCAAGATTTAAATGAGTCCGTCCCATTTCACGGAAACAGTCATAAATAGGCTATATTTCATTACAGTAATCTGAAGGTCGTCGTTATTAATAATTTTGCTCGTTTTAGTCAGGGCTTTGGGGGTTTTTTTCTTCTTTCGTTTTCTCAAATTTCCCACACGTTGTTTTGGATGTAGTGTACGATCATCAAGGACACTAAATTTGTTCTATCTTGGTACGTCTATAGCTCCCATTACCGTATGAAAACAGACAAGACTGATATGTCAGTAAACATTTCCATTAATCTGATTGCGTAGTTATTGTTTATTGTTTGCTTTGATTTTCATACTTTTATCGTCAATTCATAACATACATCTCTTTGTGTCTGTCTGTTTGCCTTAGACACACACACACACAGACATAATTATACATGCACACACACACACACACACACACACACACACACACACACATGCACACACACACACACACACACACACACACACACACACAATCATAAACATCATTTTATCTCTCCACTCAGCCCTAACGCATGAAGGAAAAGTAAACTATGTTATAATAATGCATTGACACGAGAATGAGAAAAATAAACAGAGAGCGAGCGAGCGAGCGAGAGAGACAGACAGAGAGGTGGGAGGGAGGGAGAGAGAGGGAGAGATAGATAGATAGATAGAGAGAGAGAGAGAGAAAGAGAGAGAGAGAGAGATTATTTGTGTTGCTGAGAGCCATACTTTAGGGTGTGGCCCGTGTTTTGTGTCAGCGGTAATAATAATAAGCCGAGCGTTTTCACTTGTCCTTTGCAGTTGCGGAGACGCTATTGGAGACGTTTCTGTTTTGTGCAGGCAGACATATTCATTGCAACTTTTTTTTTTATTTCTGCTGTTGGAGGAAAGGTACGCTGTTCTTGTTATATATATATATATATATATATATATATATATATATATATATATGTATATATATATATGTGTGTGTGTGTGTGTGTGTGTATGCGTGCGTGTGTGTGTTTGCATGCGTGTGTGTGTTCGTGCGCGTGTGTATGTGTACGTGTGTGTGCATGTGTGTAAGTCTCCGTGTGTGTGTGTGTGGACGTGTGTGCGTGTCTGTGTGCGTGTTTAAGAGAGAGAGAGAGAGAGAGACTGCGTGAGAAATAGTTGAAAAACTTCCAACTTTAGAACGACACTAGAAAAGTGGAGGGGGAGGGGGGCGAGGGGGGGAGGGGGGTCGGGTGTGTGGGAGTGGGGAAGAAGAGACGGCGGTGAGATCCACTGTTCGCATTGATCGAATTTCTGTCGTCGGCTGTTTTGAGACTGTTGAGAGTTTGCTTCCACTTTTGAGAACAACAAACTCTTGTCTTTGCAGACCAATGAGACTCAGTCGGACGATACCACATTGCATTATATTAGGGAATTAATTAAACACTTCACATTCTTCCAGTCCTTGCCAGTGCGAAAATTTAGGGTATTGCTAACGATAACCTATTGTCTGTTGATTGTTGTTGACTTAATCAAGTTTTTGCTCCTTATACATATTATCATTAGTAGTAGTAGTTCTTTTTTTATGTATATAGCTTCTTCTTTTTCTCAAGGCCTGACTAAGCGCGTTGGGTTACGTTGCTGGTCAGGCATCTGCTTGGCAGATGTGGTGTAGCGTATATGGATTTGTCCGAACGCAGTGACGCCTCCTTGAGCTACTGAAACTGAAACTGTTGTTGTTGTGGTGGTTGCTGGCGTTGTTTTAAGTGAACTAGCTCACTGAGACAGTACTGAGCTGGTAGGTCTCTGCCGCTTTGTCGGCCAAGGTCGGTCGGTCTGTCTTGGTGTACTTGTGTCCTCGTGGCCTTGTTACTTCTTTTTCTCTATCTCTTTCTCTTTTTCTCTCTTTTGACTTTTTCTTTTTCGCCATAGGTTTAGTCTTTATTTTGTTTCACTTTTTATTTGAAATTCATGTATGGTCACTTTTTAAACTTCTAGCTATGGAAATGACGACATCTGTCACATACTTTGTATGTACATGCATCGATATAAGACTGTGTGTTAGGTTTTCAAGTCTTGTTAATAACAATAATAATAATAAATAATGATAGTTATGGTATTCATAAGGCGCAAAATCTTGATGAAATCAACTCTAAGCGCACA